>NW_018021456.1:45781-50935 GCF_002006095.1 Pseudomyrmex gracilis
CGAATCGTACGGTGTCGAATAATCTGGTGTCGAATAAATCTGTGTCGAATCGAGCGGTGTCGAATCGTACTGTGGTCAATAGAGTATCACCCCAATTTTCACCGTCACGACTAAAGACACCACGTTTGCTCTTACCAAAACAGCCGAGGTGAACGTTTGCGGTTACAAACTTGCACAAACCGAACATCCAAAATTATTCATCTTGGAAACTCACCTTAGGAAGAAGCTTTAAAACACGAACTAAAAAAGCAGTCGACAACTTAGACATTTTCTCGTATGTAAATTTAAAATTTATCTATGTAGAAAAACACATAAAAACTCAGCTAACGCTCTATATCGAGATATAATGGAATAATAGTGCGCTCTGGAAAGGTAAATACTTCAAAACGCGTTTTCACTCTCGAACGTCGCCCCTGATAAAATGGCATATCGAATAATGAAGTCACCCGGATATACAGCAGTCACTTCCGGAGAAGTGATACAGTTAACTTTTAGCGCTCCGCACGTTTTTGTACCACTGTCTACCAGCAACTCTGGCACATTTTTGGAGCGGGACGAGTGAGAAGAAGTCTTATTTTAAGTGAGAAGAATTACACGTGCTTGTGAATATTTTTGATTTTATTTATTTTATACATATGTGCACTTTCTTTTTGTAAATAACAATTTTGTAAATAACAATTGCCAACGCCGACGATTCCGTAGCATCTTAAGCGTAATCATGCTAAAAACATGGCTCCGCAGCGGAGCCTACGGAGTTACGAAACAAATGACGGATGGCTCCGTAGCGGAGCCAACGGAGCGCTAAGGGGTACTAAAATGCATCCTAGTAGAATGTCGCATGCGACATGAGAACGGATGCTACAATGAACTACCGGTGTATTACCGGAATGCATCGCTATTCCTGCTACCAAAGTCACAAATCCTCGTAAAAACTACAGCAAACTCTTACCTCCAATGTACGACATTCACGGGACATGGTTCCGCTTGACACCAAAACCAGTGGAATCGTTACCACCGTTATACAACCATTGACACGGCCTACGTGAAAGTACGTGAGCCCCTCGTCACTGGCCACCAGCGAAATATACCCAACAAGCGCCCTTGATCGAGTAAGGTACTACATTATGTTCCCGATCGAGAAGCCGTCAATGCTGAACACACTTGCACGCGGAGCAAGGGGACAATCTGTCCTCCAGATAGTGTCTCAATGTTGAATTTACTGGATAAAGATTTGTTAAATCACATCGCCGAAAACGCTGGGCATAGACATTGGGAAGACTTTATGACTTTCGGGTCAGCAAGCGCTGGCGTCCTAGCAATAATACTCATCTTCCGATTAGCCAAGTTGGTTATCAACACCGTCATCCACGGATACGTACTCTACTCGGTGCACGGATGGATTTTTCATCTTGGAGCGGTGTGAACAGAAGTATATCTTCTGTCTCTCAGATCTTGCTCACAGTTCGTCGCCGCTATTCCCACTCCATATCTATAAGCTCTATGGTTAAAACATGAATTTCAAGAGAAGGCTAACTCAGCGTAGTTGCTACGTGCTTTGTCAATTAGTACGGCAAGTTTTTGCACTTTAGCCAATCAGGTTGTTTGTCACCAGGCGATCAGCCAATCAGATGTTTTTACTTACTTTGACCGACTTCCTGGACGAATTTTGAAGAAAGAAACAGTGGACGTGACTCGTGGAAGTCCAGAGAACTAGAACTAACAAAAAACCGTTTCGACCAATTAGACGACTTTACAAGTTTTTAAGCAACTTCCCGGTCGACTTCTAGGAAAAGAATTACTTATCATCCTCTTTTGTTTCTTCTCACTCCTATTTCTTGCCCTTCACATTTTCTGTCTAATTTTCTTTTTATCTCTTGCCACTCTTTCACGTTTGTTCTCTTTTCTGCGTCTCCTTCTTTACCTTTTGTCTTCTTTTCTATTGATCACACCATCGTTTTCTCTTCTCACATCACCAAACTATCACCAGATCATAATTCGAGTTTTTTTGTCCATCACTTGTATTCTCTATCATTATTCTCTTTTATATCATTGTTTTAAATTGACCATCCTAGCTCCTCAATACTACTTATTAGCAATCCCTTCTTTTTTTTCACTTTTATGTCTCGTGTCCTTCTTTTTCCTTCTTCTTCCTTTCCTCCTTGCCTTTTTATTTTCCTGTCTCACTTATTTTAGCATTAAAATTTTTTCCCATTATTTTTTTCTATTTTTGTCTTCTCTTCTATCCAATCCTTCAAGTCTACCATTTTTCTCTCTATTCTATCAATCACGTATACTTCTATTATAGTACAGCATTTTTTTCTGATTTCACTTTATTTATCATTATACTTTCTTTCCTTTTCTCTTCTTCTTCCTTCTCCATCTCTCTCTCTCTTCTTACTCCCACTATCATCTCTCTTATTGCTGTCCCGTTTATACTTTTTTTTTTACCCATTGCACCACCCAACTATACCTTTCCGTCCAAATCTTTTTTAGTTTCTACCATTTTTTAGTATTTCTCCATGTTTCTATTATATCATTATATTCTAATTCTTTAATCCTACCCTTTTTTTCCTTCTTTCTTCCTTAAGTTTTTTACCTCTATTTTCTGTCCTTTCTTCTCTTCCTTTTTTTTCCTTCTTCCATTTTTTCCTGTCTTCTTTTCCGGTTGTTTTACACTCTCTAACGCTTATCTTCTCTTATCTCATCTTTAACAGTTTCTTTCTCAATTCTGATTGTTTCCTTTCATATCTTTTTTTTTGCTACTTCAAGTATTGCCAACATTCTTCTTATTTCTTTCCTTTTCCATGTCATATCATGCAAACCAAATCTTCTCTTTTTGTATATTTTTAGGTGTCTTCTAACTTAGTTTTTTATTTTGCTGTTTGTCCACTCTCACCCATATCATTTTGCTTTTATCCTCTCAATCAGCTTTATCATATTTTTTATTTTACCTTCAGTTCTTGTCTTTCAAAATTTTTTCCATCCGTTATTTCTAATCTCGTTTTTTTTCATCTCTTTTATTAAAGTCTTTTTTTAATCTTTTTTTTTTTTTATTCTAGACGTTTCTTTATTTGGTTTTTTGTCTTCTCCCATCCACGTTGTCCTCATTTTTTGTTTCTTTTCTTTTTTCTGTCTCTTTACTTGCTATCCTTTCCTTCTTTTCCAGCTTCTTTTCCATCTCTTTACTTGTTTGGTAAATATTTAGAAAAGGTCACCTCCCTCCGAGTTTAATGAGCTTGACATATGTTGTCAAGGACACCTTCCTGAGTAACAATCAAAAGGTGTTAGCCGTCGCTCGTTGTTTAAAATAAAGGTAAAAACAATTGAAGTTTCAAAACTAAATTTTTATTTTTTGACATTATGTACATTTTTACCATAGCACATGAAACAACATAATTCAACCTAATCTATAAGATGTCTGTGCAATGGCGACTAAGCACAAACATTTTCTGTGTTAACGGGATGTAGGCAAACGGAACTCGTGCAACCGTCAATCTAGGCAAAAGAAATTTTGGGTTTCGTGATCTTCTCCATAGCATTCCTGCGATGGTACGCGCCACACCATTATTTTAAAATACAAAATAAAACAACAATAAAAAATCAGATTGCAAAATCATAAAATGCGACTATAATCTTATTAGTATATATTTGTATAAAGAACATCTTACCAAAAGTCACATGTGTACCTGTAAATGTAATTACAGCAATGAGATGTTTTCGCTACTTTGACTTCTTACTCTTAAATAGTGTCGATGAAGTTTATTTTTTCATATAAAGTTTTTTCTATTTTACATCAGCGATATAATTTTGACATTTCTTTTTAAGTATCTAAAAATATTTTAGAGTTATTACTGTGTATACATTAATATATATATATGTACATATGTGTATTTATTTATTTCTAATATCTTTAAATATATATTACAAAGTATTATCATGATGGCATTAATTGCGTTTGTTCTTCTTAATGCAAGTATTGCAGAATTATCAATGTGAAAATATTGCACAAAAATGACATCATGAATGACGACAATTTCGCCCATTTTGTCCTATAACTTTCTTTCCCCTATTTTCCCTCTTCTCCTTGCTTTGTTAGTTTTTTTTTTGCTTTACTTGTTGTAGCATTAAAATCTTTTTCTTAGTATTGTCTTTTCAATTCTCTTTTTTCCTTCATCCAATGTTTCAATTCTTCCGTTTCTCTTTCTATTCCATCATTCACGTATGCTCCTATTATTTTCTACCAGTTTTCTTCTAATCCCATCTTCTTTATCATTATAATTTTTTCCCGTTTTTCTTCTTCTTCCTCTTCCATCTCACTTTCTTTTTTACTCCCTTTATCATTACATTCCTCTTATTGCTGTTCTTTTGTTAGTTTTCCTTCCCACTCCATGCATCTTCGGATTCAATTCAAAACAATTGTCATCTTTGTATTGTTTTAGAAATAAAAACAAACATTTTTAAATACTGTCACTTCTTTGTATTATACCTATATTGTTTCTTTCTCATTTCTTTATCTTTCACTTTAACTCTCTTTTATTATTTTCCCTTTTCTTCTTTTCACACAATTCTATATATCATTTTTTTCCTTTATATCCATACATGACATCTTCTTTTCTCCTCTATCTTCTAAAACTTCGTCTCACATTTTTCTTCTCTTCCTTACACTCCTCGTCTTTTCATCTCTTACCACTTCTCTTCCGTTTCTACACTTTTTGCATCTCTTTCTCTAACTCCTGTCCTTTTCCTCTTGATCACATCAGTTTTTTCTTTTAGCCTCATCTTCCATTATTTCTTTTTTTCTTTTTTTCTCTTTTCACATAGACTATCACCGAATGATAATCCGAGTCTTTTTTGTTTATCACTTGAAATCTTTTTATTTGTTTCTTTGACACTACATTTCCCATCACATATGGTAATCTATTACCGTTTCCTCTTTTTGTCTTGTGGACGTGTACTCTCCATCATTAGTTTCTGTTATATCATCGTTTCAAATTGACCATCCTAGCTACTCAGTACTACTTATTAGTAATGTTACGTCCTGACCTACGGTTACGATCGGGTCCTAACGGAGGAACGCAACTTGACACACGACACTTTTGTGTATTATATCTCGGCACACTGACCTAATGAGATAAGGCAAGCATGCGAGTCGAG
>NW_018021457.1:0-3542 GCF_002006095.1 Pseudomyrmex gracilis
ATGAATCAAAAAAATAATTTAGATAATCGATTGGATTATTTCCTGATATACAAATATTCGAATTTATTTTTGAACTACCTTCGAAGTCTTTGATTGATGGATAAAGATACGCGTCGTGAAACATTTCACTTTCATTATAATTATCTTCAAAATTAATGTCATCAATTTCTTCATTTTCTACGTTTTCTTCTACCTCTNGTTCGGATTCGCCACTACTCCAACCATCAATTTCAGCCATTTTATCAAAGATAAGATAATCTGATGAAATATTTATATANCAGCGTCAAAAAACTTATAAGAATACAACAAGTAAATGTGTACGTGTCCTATAAGAATTCTAATCGTTATAGATTATGAATTGATTGTATCGAGCTGCTGCAAATTTAGTTTAATCCAATTGTAATAAATGTTAGACCTCTAAAAGAAAAAAAGTACTTACTTTATTGTAAATACTTACAATTATTTATATTTTGGAGCTTGGATCTACATAGATAATAAAATGAATTTTCCGATACGCAGTATTATTACTTCGAACTTACAATTAGCGCATCAAACAATGTGGACTCAACCAACTTCAGGGACAAAATATCGAAAAAAAAATTTTGACTTCAAAGTAGCAATTTCCAAGGTCAAGAATCCTTTCAGGAATTTTTTCATTATTTTTTTCAAACTCAGCGCATCAAAAAACATAGATATACATTCTTTAAAGCTAAAATACTAAAAAATATATATTTGACCTTGAAATGATGATTTTCAAGGTCAAAGACCTTTTCAGAATTTTTTTTTACTATTTTTTCATACTCAGCGCATAAAAAAACATGTATATACATATTTTGAAGCTTACATAGCAAAAACAAAATTTGACCTTGAAATGATGATTTTCAAGGTCAAGGACACATTTGAAACTTTTTTTACTATTTTTCTGTTATTAAGCACATCAATTTCACCTTAAAACTATCAAATAGTTTGTGTTCGTTGGGTGGTCGAAATATCGACCAACCCCGTCCTCTAAAAGTTAACTAAAAAAGGTTTGTAAGCAGTGTCTCGAGAACGCTTTGACGTCAATTACAAGAATAAGCAATAAAAAGTATGGGTTTCTATTTAAAAAATTCAAGTCGCCCTTGACATGACCTTCACGACGCCATTCAAGGTCAATTGCGTATGTTCATGTAATGCATTACTTGATCATCAACAACTTTTGTCTAAAACAGTTTTTAATAAAATAACCATTTTCCTAGTTTTTAAATGGGGATGTACGAGTGGTCTGACCACCTTGTATATATACAAGGTGTATATATATATATATATTTTTTTTTTAACAGTCAGTTATGAAGAAAGTTGGAAATCGGGGTAGGATCAAAGGTTACACATAAAAAATTCACACTTGTAATATAAAAGAGAATCTATTTGTTACTAATGAGTATTTATTATTAAGTACATGTGTGTATTATTAAGTATACATTTATTTTATAAAATTAAATCATATAACAAGAAATCTAACATTATAAAAACAAAAGATATATGTATGCATGTATATTAAAAAGACTTGTGATATGTCGGTGGTTTCGTTTTGCGCGCAATGTGCGCATGTATTGACTAAACTATAAAACTAAGATATAAACTAACATGAACACTAAGATATGTAAAAATTTTGATTAAAATCTTTTGTTTCTATGTATATATTACTACGGAATGTATTTACTAGCACCTTTTATTTATGTTTATTTATGTATTTAGTTTGTCTTTTAATTTCTTTGTTTTATGTAATATATATAGTCATAAAGAAAGTCGGGAATCGGGAGCAAACGTTGCACATGTAAAAAAATTCCACACTTATAATATAAAAAAAATGTATTTGTTACTACTTAATATTCATTATTAAGTACATTTGTATTTTATAAAATCAAACCATTTAAAAAAATCTAACAATATATAAAACCAGACAATATACGTATGCGTGTGCATGTGTATTAAAAAACTTGTGATGTGTATGTAGTTTCGTTTTGCGCACGATGTGCGCATGTATTTACTAGAAAATATAAAACTAAGATATTAAACTAAGATATTAACCTTTACGCTGCCGGGATTTAAAGAGCATTATGTCCCTTAAAAAATTCCCAAATTTTGTGGTTGTATCTTTCATATAACTTATATAAAGTTGCGATCATAGGTAGGGTTTATATATAGACCCTCCGGCAGCGTATTAGACCGAAGAAAATTAAAAAATTTTATTTTGTTTAAAAATCCGTTTTTTTTAGGTTTTTGAGGTCACTAAAAACAATAGTGAAGTTAGTTTTTGAGTACAGTAAAGTTTTAGGGGTGTATAACTCTCCTTCAGCGTTACCCCGCCAATGGCAGGGACGTAGATAGATATTGTGGCTACATTTTTTTTTGTTCTTATTTAGTTTAGTTTTGTTTTTATTATGTTTTTTTGTTGTTTAATTTTTAATTTACTTTTAAATTTTTAAATTTTTTTTTGAATTTTTTTTTTTTTTAATTATTTTTGAGAAATCTTTCTATGGTAATTCGGATTGGATTCGTGTATGTGTGTATATATACTATATATAAGTACTTATACGTATTTATATATACTTCTTGTGGAAGTTTATGCATGTTTTGATAGGCTGCTCAACAGCGTCTATATATAGACGCTCCGGGAGCGTAAAGGTTAAACTAAGATATAAACTAACATATAAAACTAAGATATAATCGTGGCGGTCAGAATAACCGCCACCAAAAAATAAAGTTACGTGCGGCAGGACGCGCGTAGTTCGCGCGCCGCCGCTACGTGGCGCACAGCTGCGAGTGTCGCGCGGAGGCACAATTTGCCGCGGCGTCTACATATGTAGACCCGTTTGGCACAGCATTATCGCCGTACAGTGAGCGGCGCCGAAGTAGAAGACTAGCGGCATTAATCCTGCAGCACCCAGCTACGCTCCAGCGGTCCGGATCACTAGAACAACGCCTCCACAATCCCCAGGGGTACACCTCGGAGCGGTCTTCATCTCGGAACCATTTGGAGTGGCGAAACCAGAGGCAGCCAATCAGAAAGCGGAATCCACTGGACCAATAGAAGAGTCGTTCCAGCCGTGGATACTTCGACCTCACAACATACCCTTGCCTCGACGGACGCGGCCTCCTAGAGCCCTGCTGACACAGTGGGACATCAGGGTCCGGAGATACACGTCGCCTAGAGACAGCCTGGTTCTTCCACCGCTCATCTCACCAATACCTTCTCCTCCACGCCAACGGATTCACAAGTCGACGCAGACGCTTCCCCCACCTCGCGTACATAGAGGGGTGCAGGGAGAACGACTGGTATATAAGGATCAGTCCTCGCGGTCGAGCGGCAGTGAATGGGAACGATCGCCACGGAAAGCTATCTCTACAGCAGTACAGACCGAGAGGAAAACTACCTCCACAGCAGTACAGACCGAGATCACAGGCGAGATCATCCCGCAGCGTATACCGGAGAAGAAGCGGCAGCATAGAGAAAGAAGCCGTTCCAGACATCGATCACCCAGTACGAGGAGAGCTCGCTC
>NW_018021457.1:4748-7888 GCF_002006095.1 Pseudomyrmex gracilis
ACAACTTGAATTTTGAAGAATAAACATGTACTTTCCTTTTTATGACTAAATTCCGGTTATTTTTTGATCATGGTAGTAGTTTGTACTTTTCAGTTTCATGCGCACTTAGGTAGAAAATAATCGCACACGCTGCAGAGAAACAGATAGACCATGTACAGACGTTGCAGCCTGATAGAAGTTTGTCATCTTTTAGGACACGAGAAAAGACACACAGATTGTAAATACATTTAAAGTATAAAAAAAGATGAGATGTTTGATGACTGCTACTGTCTCATCCAAAACGTTATATCTAGAACATCTTCAGCAAACATCGTATGCGATGGACATTGTACGCGAGTGCAGTAAAATCAGTGAAGTGGTTTTACCAACAGCATTTGCGTTAACGTACGCGATGGACACGCTGATAAGAAAGATTCGCTAATTGCAGAGAGTGATGAAGAAAGTCCTAAGGAGAGACGAGTGAGCAAAAATCAAATGGAAAGATGGTGATCATCTCCCTTAATTACAATTTGTAAGTATATCAATAATATTTTTAACACTGTACGAGACAATTGTTTTAATTACACCTATTCCGTATGGCTAGCTATTTTTTCAGAAGGTATACATTATACTCTTATGTTTCAGTACAATAGCCATGGCAGTCTAGTTATATATGAGAACACGCCTCCAAACACTCCTCCTCCGTCTCCGTAGCCGCAATAGGTATAAGAGTACTTATTATATAAAAATTAGCCATAAAAAATATAATACTCTATGTGTAATGTGTATTACATACTAATAAATATATTGTTGCGCTCGCGGCGTCGGAAACAGCTCTCACGCCGGTCTCCGCGATCGCGCACTTGTCCGCGGAAATGAGAGAGCNCGGTTTGCTATTAAACTCTTTATTGCAACAGGGATCTCAATTAGAAATACAAGAAAACGGACGAGCCGTCCGAAAACGCAACGTGACAGATNTCGCGACTCTNNAATACAACAACNCGCTGGTCGNCCGGCAACGAACAGTCGCGCCGAGCGCACGCCGTTCAGGCGGCTCCCGCGACACATACACGGTGCCCCTCGCGTAACAATATGTATCTTGTTCAGGGACGACCTCACCAGCTAATCTATTGCCATGAGAACACACATACACACACACACACACATATTTGTTTAATTATAAATTGTTAGATGTGTATATCTTGTTTTTTAGTATATATCTTGTTTTGATATATATCTTACAAGGGGAAGCTACGAAGTGGCCCCTGCCGATTCGATTCATTTTTGCTACACGTGTAGGCCATGACTAGGACTTCAACAGGGTAAAGTAGTAAGACGTACTTCTCAGGCATTGCAGAGAAAATCGAGTTTTTAAATTTCAGAGCTCGTTATATACCATAATAAGATATACAGATCGCAAGAATCGCGTGACGCAGCGAGTAAGCGCTATAGTTCTTAAGTGCGGGGTCGCCGGTTCGGTTTACATTGCTGGTTTTAATTTTTTTTTTTTTTTTTAATTGCCCTATTAGTAGTGCAATAATGGGAAAAATACAGTATTCAATATATACTTTAAATATATAGTATTCAATATATAGTTTAAATATATAGTTATTCAATACAGTAACTCATCCAAGCGATATTACTTTGTACACACGATATTTCTTTGACCTGTAGAACAGTTGCAAGCAAACAAAATATTTTCAATGTTTCGTTCCTCAACAAAGAGAAAGCCGCATACGTTTATCAGTTTTTGAAGTAATAAGACATACAGTTGGCACACTTAAACTCACGGAAAATGTCTGATATAAAATCCAGTAATGTACTTGGCCCTTTAACGTCAAAAGAAATTGAAGTTAGCGCAGATTCTCTTCACAGTAAAGTTTCGAAAACGCGATTAAAAACTGCACTGGTATATTGTGAGCAGCTCTTTCTTCAAAATGATTTCATCGCGTCAGAACCTTCTGCAGTTAGAACTGACGAACATATTCAAATCGGAGAAGAAATATATCGCCTCACATTGAAAATGCTAGCGGAAAAAAAGTCATCATAGAAGACGAACTCATTCTCTTTGAAGAATTGAACGAAGAAGGCGTGTTTGAAGAAGTCCAAGCTTCCGAATCATCATCAGAAGGTTACGAGCCCAATGAAAAAAAATAAAACCAGACATTGATAATGTTCCGCTGGATTATAAAATAAAGATTGTAAATTTAGCAAATGAACATCCAAACTGGAACCTGAAGAATCTTCAAAAAAAGGGAGCATCCCGTCTCAAGAGTATGAAAGCTTTAAGAAAATGAAAAAAGCAAGTAAAAAGTGGTGGAACAAAAATAAATAAATATAATATAATTGATTCGTGGACTTATGATCGGTTTAAAGAAGCTCGACAACGCAATCAGCCGGTGACGACGAGAAACTTGCAGCAATGGGCTCTATCTGCTACTAGCCAATTCCCAGAGTTAAATTTCAAAGCTTCCGATGCGTCGGTCAAACTTTTCAAATGCAGACATCGAATCCGGCAAAGAAAGGTCACGAAATTTGTGTCGGAGAAAGAAACTGCTATAGTGGATAAAATCCTGGCTGCCGCCGAAACCTTTCGAATCCAGACTCGGGCTTTTATACCACATTACCACAAGGATCTTGTAATTAATACTGATCAAACAGGTATTGTGAAAAAGAATCGTACTCATTTATATGAATTACATATTGTCAAGAAGAATTGTATTCTTTTATATAAATTACATATCTTTTACATCAATTATATATATTCTTTTATATAAATTACATTTAAAAGAATACAATTTTTCTTGACAATACCTGTTTAGTCAGTATTACTTACATTTCCAGCGATAATAAGGTTGTGACGGGGCAGCCCGTCACTGTATATATTTTCTATAGCTTTTATATAATATATATATATGAATATATTTAGAGCGTGATATTATTACCCGTCCCCAAAAATCAGCTAGATCGCACCAAAAGTGCTACACCGCGCGCACCTCGATCCGTCACATGAAAACACGCCCTGAATCTAGGGACCGCGAGCGCCGCGACCGAAAACCGTACCGCGCCGGCGCAAAGCCCCACGCGCGGGCCTACGCGCACCGCACACCGCGCCCCGGATCGAGCCCGGGCCGTCGCCGGGTATATAAAGCGAGCGAAAC
>NW_018021457.1:8220-10189 GCF_002006095.1 Pseudomyrmex gracilis
CGTTCTCACGGCGCACCGACACCGCCGTTCTAACGGCGCACCGCAATCGCCGTTCTCACGGCGCACCGAATCCGCCGTTCTCACGGCGTCCCCGGACATCTCTCGCTACTTCGTAGCCGTCCTGACCCGCCGACCGCGTGCACCACGTCGTGCCACGACCCCACGCGTCCGCGTACCGCGTCTCCGACGTCGACCCGCGTAACCGCGTGCGCCGTCACCGAATATCCCCTCGTTGTATATACTCGCGTCCCTCCTGCTTTAGCAAGTAAGTTTCCGTGCCCGCATCGGCCGAGACCGATANGCGACCGTGCGCCCGCACCAATCCCAGACCGCGAACCGCTAACCTGTAAGGGCTTCGAGCCCCGCGTCGCCGCGGTATTGTAAATATGTTCCCTGTTAGTGAGTAAGATCCTGTTCCGTAGCCGTGTCGGCAGTGACCGACCCGCGACCGTACGCGCGCACCAATCACGGGCCGCGAACCGTCCTTCCCGGGGAGCAAGTTCCCGTACCGTTCCCGCGCCAGCCGCTACCGACTAGCGTTAGTCAGCCCGCGCCAATCACAGACCGCGATCTAATAGTTTGTAAGGGCTCCGAGCCCATGTCGCTAAGACATTGTAAATAAGTAGTTTAAGAATATATTAG
This sequence comes from Pseudomyrmex gracilis, assembly GCF_002006095.1. NCBI lineage: Eukaryota > Metazoa > Arthropoda > Insecta > Hymenoptera > Formicidae > Pseudomyrmex > Pseudomyrmex gracilis. Next base: position 8,863 of record NW_018021457.1, read on the forward strand.
ATTTGAGTTTACAGCATCAAACCGAACGTGTCGCAATCTCTTCCTTCCCCTCACCCGAATCCTGGTCTGACCGAGCTGTCCGGCAGGCGGAAGGCCGGGCAAGCCGCGCGTAACACGGCGGCTCCGTTACAAGGTATTTATATGTGAATCATTATTTCAGGGTGTCAATACCAATCGGTCTACAACCGAACTCTTGCCAAGCAAGGATCAAAAGTGGTTTTTGTTCAGCGAAAGAACCTAAATAAAGTGACGCACTCGTATACGGCACAATATTCTGTCAATTTATCCGGGAAACTATCATCTGTTTTCGTGTGTTTACAAGAAAGCACTGGTTCATTTGGACCACAAATACAAAAAACAATAGATGACTATGCGGCAAAATATAAAAACGTAGTCATTACATTGTCAAAGTCGAATAAACTCACAACAGCGTTATACAAAGACTTCCTAAACAATGTCTTGAAGCCATACGTAAAAGAAAAAAAATTTCTGTTGTTTATTGATTCTTGGGAAGGACAAACAAATTTGAGTTTATACGACAAAATTTTTCAGGATAAAGAAAGTCTGCCAACGTGCAGCATTAAAGTAATTCCTCCAAAATGCACTCCGTTAGTACAGCCATGCGACGTGTATTTCTACCGGCAAGTAAAAAACTTAATTAAAAGATTACAGAATTGTGCCTACCTCATAAAAAAAAACAGAGAAATAACGTCTAGAGAAGATTGTATTAAAATACAGTCAATTGTGCATCATCAGTTATCTGCGCCAATATTTTATGATATGTTACATTACGCGTGGTTTGCGGCTAAACTTTGTAATGACAGGAAAGTATTTATGAACGTAAACCAAGCTTGCCTTGCAGTAGACGTTTTAAAAACACCTTGCTCCTGTAAAAACACAGCATTTATTACGTGTGCTAGATGCCGGAATAATTATTGTTTCTCCTGTTTTTATGACAAATATCATCTTAATTCATGTACTCTATCGTTGACATAAAACATAAGCTGCGTGTATAATCACCAATAAAAAATAAATGTATTCAATTTTCCAAAAATGCTTGTGTATGATTTTCTCACAATCACATTTCCAAGTAAGAAATACACAAGAATTATATAAATTCCAATTCCACGGTTCCCATTGTTGTACTACTAATAATTATTTAACTAATATGTAAAAACAACTTAACATTCAAAGTCAATACAAAAACTTATATACTTTTAAAAAACAGGCTGTTTTGTGACGGCGGTGATGGAAAATAACAAATTGTGGTTTTTAAAATTATTTATTTTTATAATAATTATTACCTTACATGTGATATATTTGTAAT
>NW_018021457.1:11319-18439 GCF_002006095.1 Pseudomyrmex gracilis
TATTTTGGTTTAGATAGAAGGAAATGATTCACAATTTGGCATCAAGTACAAAAAAAATGTGAGAAAGACAGTCTCTCTTTAACATTTCCGTACAAAACTATAGACTTACCTCATAAATATTTGGTTAAAAGCACAAGTACTTTTTACATTTAATTAATTTTGTTTCAATATCATGAAGAAATATAACAGCTACTTTTTTCCTGAGTACTTTTCTTGAACTGGAAGTAAATGCTTGAAAATGTGCATACTATTAAAATAAAAAAATAGTTGATCATTTTGCACATCAGGATTTTATTAAACAGTCAATTTCACCAGTAGTCTTTTTCACTAAGTAAATGATTTGGCCATAACTAAAAGAGTCATTACGACTTAATTTCACAAAAGAATTAGCTCTCCGTTTATTCTTATCATAGTACATTGATGTATATACTTCTCCATTTAACCGAAGCCTGAAGTGGAACGTTGGACCATTAAAGTCTGTTTCATTCAGGAATGCTTTATCTTCTTCTGATAAAAGTGGAACTACTGCGCCACCAAAAGTTGTCGCTTTTTGAGAATTGTAATAATTATTCAGATAACCTTTGACATTGTTTTTGAGAACTTGAACTCTCTCTTTAGGATATTTTTATATTATTTATTAGCTCTTTTCCTAAATTTTTAGTTCCACGAAGGCAACTTGCCAAAACTCTATTAAAATCCTCAAATGGAAAAGTAGAAGTTACCCAAAAAGGGCCCCAACGTTTCACATACAGTGCAAGATGAAGAAGATTATGAACATTGTAGGTATAACAAGACCAATCATACAAAGGACCAATCTCTCTAACAAAACAGCGCAACATAATGTCTGCTACATTTGAGTCATGCTCTAAGATACATTTTTTTGTAAAAATGAATGATGCTCCCACAAGCAGCATCCAATGTTGGAAATACTTATACTTTAAAAAACTAGAAAGAGCGGGTAAGGAATAAAGTAAAAGCCAATATCTGAATACACTAGCTTTCCAATATTTTAACAATTTCATGGACCTTGGAATCCTATGAATAAAATCAGGCACCTTAATATTCTACAGGAGTTCACTGATTTGATCGATCTTGTCGCCAACATACCAGGAGCCCTGTACAAAAAACATTATTTTGGTAAAGTATTTCACAACTCAAAGCAGAAGCTGGTGCATGTAATCAGCACATACACCTTTTGCTCTGTCAAAATGTGAAATTTCTGATACTACAGCTTTTTCTTTTACACCTTTGCATGGTTTGTGTGTTTCTTGAGCAACATTTGCCTGGCGTTCCATCCTTTTCCCTGTACAAATTTCATGTTTTCTTTGAATACAAAACATCTTTTCTTTTTTTTCTACCTTTAACACCGACAGGATTTAAATCTATCTTCAAAGCCAACTGTTTACAGACGTTACAGCCATACTTAGAATTGTATAATTTAATAAATAATGCTTTTCCCCTTGCAGGAACATCAGCAGTTAAAACTGGAGCGACAACTCTAGATTTATGACTAACTCTTGTTTGGGGATGTATCCACTCAACTCCTCTATCTCTCTCAATCTTTTTAAGATTTTCTACAAAGTGTTCAAAGAATATATTTATTTCAGGGTCCTTGTTATTACACCACATCCCTGCAATTATTATAAAAGATGATCTGAGACGTGGAGGAATTTGACAAATGGTGCAAAGTATGGGCCAGAGTTTTAATTTGGAATTGTGGGACAGGCTCAAGCCATCGATATTCCACAGCAACATTACATCAAAACTATGTTTTCTAAAAAAGGATTTCACACTCAAAAATTCACTCCTATCTTTTATGTATGAAATGCTCCCATCATTTGATGGCTCTGAATTGTAACTTTCTATCACATAACTTAACTTTTTATGTTCAAAAAAATATTTTATTTGGGATTCCAGTGAAAAGTGATAAAATTTGCTAAACTCATTATGGTCGTGGTTCAACATGAGTTGTTTTTTAAGTGTGGTGTGATTATAATATTTATATATTAGGTGCGCAACTAAGTTCTCGCTGTTTGTCAATAGATGGCTCCAGCAGTAAGTGCTGGTCGATTTTGACATATCCAAAACGTCACAAGCCAAGCTTAGACATATGGTAAACAATCCGCTTTGACACGTTAGTGATTTTGTTTTGGCGTCATATACTTTTGGTTGTGTGAAAATGTCTGATCTTGTACCAAATAATCGTCATTTGCGGGAAGTGTTGATTTTCTTATTTCGAAGAAAACGGCAGCTGAAGCGTATTGAGAGCTCCAAAAAGTTTACGGAGATGCTGTTCTAAGTGAAACAACGTGCCCTGATTGGTTCCGTCGCTTCAAAGACGGTGATTTCGATGTTGACGACCGTCCGCGTAAAGGATGGCCAAAAACCTTCAAAGACGCTGAATTAGAGGCATTGCTCGATGAGGATCCATGCCAAACGCAAAAACAGCTTGCTTCAGCATTAGAAGTTACCCGCTAAGCCATTTCCAAGCGATTGCATGCGTTGGGAATGATTCAAAAGCAAGGAACTTGGGTTCCTTATGATTTGAAGCTAAGGGACGTTGAGCGTCGTTTTTTCGCCTGTGAACAACTGCTCCAGCAGCAAAAAAGGAAGGGTTTTCTTCATCGCATCGTGACGGGTAATGAAAAATGGATTCATTACAGCAATCCAAAAAAAAGAAAGTCATGGGGACTGCCCGGTCATGCTTCTACGTCGTCGGCTCGGCCGAATATTCACGCTGCGAAGGTTATGCTGTGTATTTGGTGGGACCAGGTCGGTGTTATTTATTATGTGCTGTTAAAACCAAACAAAACCATCACTGGGGAACGGTATCGAATTCAATTGATGCGACTGAGCTAAGCACTTCGCGAAAAACGGCCACAATACGAGCAGAGGCACGAAAAAGTGATTCTACTGCATGACAACGCTCGGCCTTATGTTGCCAAACCTGTTAAAACCTACGTGGAAACGCTCAAATGGGAAGTCTTTTCCCACCCGCCATATTCCCCAGATATTACGCCGTCCGATTATTACTTGTTCCGTTCGATGGCACATGGTCTGGCTGATCAGCAGTTCCGCTCATATGAAGACATCAAAACATGGCTTGATTCGTGGATAGTCTCAAAAGACGAACACTTTTACCGGTATTCGAGCTCAAAAACAGCGAGAACTTAGTTGCGCACCTAGTACTAGTAAAACTATAATACACTCTTACTTTTTTACTTCAAAAAATATTATTTATTTACCGTGTTTGCTCTATTTTTAAATGTTTTTTTATGCATAGTCTCTAATACTTAAGTATTGTAAACTAGTTTTATATAAATATTATAATCACACCACACTTAAAGAACAAATCACGTTGGACCATGACTATAATCAAACCATGTCCAACCTCAATCACACAATATATTATTAATAATTTACGTTATACGGCAAACAAACCATGTTTAATTATATTTAACCACAAGTTAATCATGTTTAACCGTAAAAGAACCACGTTTAACCATAAACAAACTATGTTCGTTTACGATTAAACATGGTTCATTTGTGGTTAAACATGGTTAATTTGTGGTTAAATATAATTAAACATGGTTTGTTTGCCGTATAACGTAAATTATTAATAATATGTTGTGTGATTGAGGTTGGACATGGTTCGATTATGGTCATGGTCCAACGTGATTTGTTCTTTAAGTGTGGTGTGATTATAATATTTATATATTAATGTTACGCTNGCGGCGCCCGATCCGGCTCCGTAACCNAGCCGNGCGATTCGCGTAACCGTCCGTGGAAATGAGAGAACGCGGCTTCTTAAGTAACACTTTATTATGGCTTAAGATACAACGATTATCACAAAGAATCCAATCGGATTTATGAATACGACGTGACAGAATTCGCGACCGCGATCCTTCTTTCTCACAACAACCGTCGTCGCCCGGCAANCGACAGTCGCACCGAGCGCGCGCCGTTCACACAGCTCCCGCAGCACACACGCGGTGTCCGCCACGTAACACTGCACCCCTCCTCTTCAGATCGTCGTCCCGATGATCAAAGGAGGACTCCAGTCTTCCTGCTTACTCCTGAGCTGCTGCTCCAGGATCTTGAGCCAACTGGCCAAAGAAATTCTTCTTGAATAACTTCTATCTTCGGGGCTTTGACAATTTTTTGACACACTTCGTTCTTCGGACAGGGGGGGGGGGAAGACATGCGTGGACCCACCGCCCTAAAACGGGCACCCCAAGTCCCCGCCTCGGCATCTGCCCAACGGCCCACGGGAAACCACGCGTCAAAAACCGTGAGCGAAGCAGTCTTCCTTAACAGTACAAGTTAACAACAAAACGTTTGTTGCTTCGCGACAACGACGACTTCCACAAAGAAACGTCCCACGCAGACCACGACAACGCGACGACCGCTCTGCGACAACGACAACTCCCACAAAGAGGTGCCCCGCAAAGACTACGACGACGCAAAGACCGTTCCGCGACGACGACGACTCCCGAAGAAGCGTCCCACGACGACCACAACAATTCGACGATCGCCGAACTGGGCACCGGTAAAACTAAACGGAAATAAAAGAAACACCAACAAAACATGCTTTTGAAAGCAAAACAAACAGAACAAATAAAAGAAAGAAAAAAAACAAACAAACAAAATAATTTAACAAACAAAATAATTTAACGGGTTTTCGATGTGTGTTCCAACCGTTCACAAAACGACGCCAACCTGTCAGCATGCACAACCTTACACTTATGCCTATTTGAGCGACGTATGCAATACACTACNTCACTCAACTTTTTNAACACTAAAAACGGCCTTTCCCAATTCTTCTGCAATTTAGAANCTTTACCCTTACTNCTACGANGATTAAAAAACCAAACCTTCTGCTCCTCATCAAAAAGGNCATGTCTGGCCCTACAATCATAGCGCACTTTCGCTTTATTCGACNTCAACACCAACCGCTCCCTAACATCCTGATGAATTTCCTCTAACTTCTNCTCTAATTGCCGAATATANTCCTTCGCAGAATCCGAACAATAATTNGGCGAAGCACCCCGCAACAAATCCAATNGCAGGCGCAGATCCNGACTAAAACTCAACTCAGCCGGAGTAACTCCCGTAGCCTCATGACTAGAAGACCTATAAGCAAACAGAAACATAGGAATCCAACGATCCCAATCCTTCTGATTCTTGTCAACAAACTTAGACAGATACTGCAATATTGTCCGATGCTGCCTTTCAACCTGCCCATCAGACTGCNNATGAAGAGCAGTAGTCTTTGTCTTCTTTATCCCTAACAACCACGACAGCTCCTGAAAAAGTCGAGACTCAAAATTCTTCCCCTGACCACCTGACTAACAAAAACCTCCGCAACGGTCGACGCTCTCGGCTTTACAGTTTTGTTCGGTTGTCTCGGCAACGGTAAAATAAAAAAAAGCGTTGTTTAACAAAGGAGTCGAATAAAAAAACGCACACACAGAAAATGTAGCACATGCATATCGGTATAGCGGTACGCCTAGCAGGGATATTTAGGCGGCGCAGGCGGCGCTTCGGCGCTTACAATTCTCTTACAATTCGGCAATCCTGACCGTTAATCGCCCCGACTAACTGTAGGTTTGGAGAAAAAAGAAAAAAAAACAAATCGCTAAAAACAAATAGTATACACACGCAAACTTANAATTCTGCGTCAACGTAGTAATAGGAAAATACGATAGTAATACGAACATTAGTTTTTAAATTTATGTTGCTTGCTAAAATTGTTCTAGCCCAGAATCCACGATCGCATATTGGCCGCTTCCCATGTACCGCGGTATGGCGTTTGCGTTAACTGCAATCCGTCAATATCTTTTATAACATATCGGTCATTTCTGAGTACGCGTTCAGCTTGATACGGTCCTTTAAAATGTGGTATCATTTTTTGCGAAACACCCGGGNAGTTATCAAAATTTTTAATCATTACTTNATCACCTTCTTGATATTTTTGGGCATCTTTATGTTTCCGATCGTAGATACGCTTATTTGCGTTCTGATTTGTTTATCAGCTTGTTCGCGTAATGCGGATAAATCACGTGACGTATCNAGTTGTCCTTCAAGTTNAAGCGCGTCTCGTAGTTCATCTGTCATATGTCCGCGCTGTTGTACTCCGAAAAGTAACATACTAGGACATTNGTTAGTAGCCTTGGACACTGTATTGTTGTATGCGTATTCTACATCATTTAAAACATTATGCCACTGTGCTTTTCGTTCGTCTGCTAATTTAGCAATCATCGGTAAAATTGTACGATTGACTCTTTTCGCTTGTCCATTTGCTTGTGGCGAAGCGGTAGCAATTTTGGTGTGTTGTATGTTTTGTTTTTTCATAAATTCTTTGAGTTCGTTAGACGTAAAACAACTACCGCGATCTGATACAATGCGTAATGGTCGACTATAATGTTCGAAATAAGATTCTAGACATTTTTTAACTTCCGAGACGTTCGTACTCTTGGTTGCGTACAATTTTATATATTTGCTAAAGGCATNAATGACTAAAAAGACGTAACGTTTGCTTAGAAAGTGCGATCTGGATATAGGAGCTAAGTGATCAATGTGCAATGTAATAAACGGTTTATTACCCTTTGGTATATTATGTAGCAACCCTTCCGGTTTTCCTGTGCTTGGGACGTAAGCAATACATTTTAAGCAATTCTTAAGATGCTTTTCCACTTTTGATCTCATTTCCGGAAACCAATAGCTGTTTACAATATTGCGTACCGTTTTTTCAGTGCTGACATGGCCTATTTCATTATGGTATTTATGAATAACACTCGATTCTAAAATAGCCGAGACATAAAATAGAATTTGTCCGCGATGCTTTCTATATACTAGACCGTTTCTCATTTTAAACAATTTGCTCTCAGAACGTTGTAGTTCTGTCATGATTTTTGCAATAGAAGGATCGTCACTCTGACACAGTGCAAGATTTCTATCGGAGGAATTATCTTCGACTACGAATATTTGTCTACTAAGAGCGTCTGCGTGTGGCATGCGTGAACCTGATCTACACAGTTTGTCCGGAAAGTTCCCGGACTGATTTTTTCTAGCGCGGGTAAGCGGCGCTATCGAGCGGTCAACGCTGGAACTACTTAGT
>NW_018021457.1:22819-25598 GCF_002006095.1 Pseudomyrmex gracilis
ATCACCTTCTTGATATTTTTGGGCATCTTTATGTTTCCGATCGTAGATACGCTTATTTGCGTTCTGATTTGTTTATCAGCTTGTTCGCGTAATGCGGATAAATCACGTGACGTATCAAGTTGTCCTTCAAGTTGAAGCGCGTCTCGTAGTTCATCTGTCATATGTCCGCGCTGTTGTACTCCGAAAAGTAACATACTAGGACATTNGTTAGTAGCCTTGGACACTGTATTGTTGTATGCGTATTCTACATCATTTAAAACATTATGCCACTGTGCTTTTCGTTCGTCTGCTAATTTAGCAATCATCGGTAAAATTGTACGATTGACTCTTTTCGCTTGTCCATTTGCTTGTGGCGAAGCGGTAGCAATTTTGGTGTGTTGTATGTTTTGTTTTTTCATAAATTCTTTGAGTTCGTTAGACGTAAAACAACTACCGCGATCTGATACAATGCGTAATGGTCGACTATAATGTTCGAAATAAGATTCTAGACATTTTTTAACTTCCGAGACGTTCGTACTCTTGGTTGCGTACAATTTTATATATTTGCTAAAGGCATNAATGACTAAAAAGACGTAACGTTTGCTTAGAAAGTGCGATCTGGATATAGGAGCTAAGTGATCAATGTGCAATGTAATAAACGGTTTATTACCCTTTGGTATATTATGTAGCAACCCTTCCGGTTTCTCTGTGCTTGGGACGTAAGCAATACATTTTAAGCAATTCTTAAGATGCTTTTCCACTTTTGATCTCATTTCCGGAAACCAATAGCTGTTTAAAATATTGCGTACCGTTTTTTCAGTGCTGACATGGCCCATTTCATTATGGTATTTATGAATAACACTCGATTCTAAAATAGCCGAGACATAAAATAGAATTTGTCCGCGATGCTTCTTATATACTAGAACGTTTCTCATTTCGAACAATTTGCTCTCAGAACATTGTAGTTCTGTCATGATTTTTGCAATAGAAGGATCGTCACTCTCACACAGTGCAAGATTTCTATCGGAGGAATTATCTTCGACTACGAATATTTGTCTACTGAGAGCGTCTGCGTGTGGCATGCGTGAACCTGATCTATGTTCCAAGGTGTAATCATAATTTTGCATTTCTAAAGCCCACCGTGCGATTTGTGGGTTCGTTTCCTTTTTATTTAGTGTTAAACTTAGCGCTTGACAATCCGTGACGATTTTAAATTTGATTCCTAATAAATATGTTTGAAAACGTCAAAGTGCATAAATTATCGATAAAGTCTCCAGTTCAAAGCTGTGATATTTTGACTCAATTTCCGTTGTCCTCGTGGAAAAGTAAAACACGGGATGACATTTTCGATCAGCCTTTCTTTGCAACAGGATTGCTCCGAATCCTGCTGCGCTCGCGTCACAGTGCAGTTCTGTTTCATCTTGCGGAGAGTATACACTTAATACTGGCGCATCCGTTAACCGTTTTTTGAGCGTTTCGAATGCTTGTTTTTCCGTTTCTGCGAATTGAAAGTTTATATTCTTTTTTGTTAGATCATAAAAAGGTTTGGCAATGATCGAAAAATTCTCAACAAACTTTCTGAAATAAGAGCACACATCCCTAAGAAGCTCTGTACATCGTGAACGTTACGAGGGACGGGGGGAAATTTGTCATTGCTTTGAGACCACGATTTGTTGGCCGTATGCCTTTGCTAGTCACCGTATAACCTAAATATTCCAATTTAGGTTGGAGAAATTGAAATTTATCCAGTCTTAACACTAAACGATTCGCGACAAATAGCTTAAAAACNTTTTCTAATATTGTAAAATGATGATCGATAATCTCGGTTGCTATGAGAAAATCATCTAAATATACTAAGATTTCTCTTGCGTCTATTTGATCTTTAAATATTTGTGTGACGTAACGTTGGAATTTAAGCGGAGCGCCTTTCAGTCCAAAAGGCATTCTTGTATAGTCGTATTGTNCTAACGGTGTGACAAACAAAGTATACTTTATTGAATCTTCGTGCATTTTGACGTGGAAAAATCCATCTTTTAGATCTAGGGTGGTAAAATATTTTTTTCCAACCAACAAATCTAGTTGATCCTCGATTAGCGGAAGGGGAAAATGATCACGCGCTGTTACTTTATTCAATGTCCGAAAATCTATGCACATTCTCGTTTNGCCGTTTTTTTTCTTAGTTACAACAATCGGCGACGCGTATTCCGAAGTACTTTCTNTGATGANACCTTTNGCNAGCAGTTTGTCTATTATTTTTGTCAGCTTAGTTTTTTCATCATACNACAGCCTACGCGGCGTACACAAAAACGGTTTTTCTTGTAAAAGCGTAAGTTTCATTACATTCTCTACCTCGGGCTTTGATGGTCTTAGAGCTTGTACATAAANTTTTTCGAACAAGTTACGCACACGTGTTTGTATCTCGATTGAAAGGTCCTGGTTATCAATCATATCCTGTACACTCACGTTGGCTTTGTTCTCAATCACTTCAATATTCAAAATATTAGTTTTCCTTTTGTCAATAGTTGTGTTAGTACTTAATGACAAATCAGACAGTTTCAAGAAATTGCGTCCTAAAATCATCGGACTTTGCATTGTATTATCCGGGACAACTCGTAACATAATGTCCGTTTTACCACGTTCATGCATTAACATCGCCTCGACTCGACCCGGGAGCGTCCCGTTTGCCCACGTTGCGATTGCCCACAGTGACTATTGCCCACGTTGCGATTGCCCACGTTGCGATTGCCCACGTTGCGATTGCCCACGTTGCGATTGCCCACGAGTTGCTTTTGCCCACGTT
>NW_018021457.1:30918-37783 GCF_002006095.1 Pseudomyrmex gracilis
TGGGCAATCGCAACGTGGGCAATCGCAACGTGGGCAATAGTCACTGTGGGCAATCGCAACGTGGGCAAAAGACTCCCACTCCTCGACCCACTACATTTAATCCACTGCCGTTTAAACCGCAAAATCGATCGCACTTAGCACCGTGTATTATATATTCTTGCGGAATATAGCGTTCTTTAATCAAACAAATCGGACTTCCTGTGTCAATCAATGCGTTACAGGTAATCTTAAAACTACTTTCTCTATTACTTATTTGTAATTCTACTTTTTGCCGAAAATCATCGTCCTCTCATTGCCCTTGGGTTATCCAGTTGATACCTTCCGTTGAAATGCTGCACTGACTCGCTCGGTGTCCAAATTTTCCGCACGTGAAACAAGTATACTTAGTATTGTACTATATAAGTAATGTTGATTTCTCACCAATAAATTGTATATATATATATATATATATGTCCAGAGGCAGTTTCGGCGACATCTGACAGTTTTAACAACCGTCGTCAAAAATATTGCGGTATTAAGGTAGCTGTCACGACAGTCGCGTAAACTGCCTGCACATACTTTAAGTAATAGAAACTAAATTTTGGCAGTTTTAACGACTGTCGTAAAAAATGTTGCGGTTTTATGGAAGCTTTGATAGTCGCGAAAACTGCCTACACATATTTAAAATATTTGAAATTGAAGTTTGGCAGTTTTGACGACTGTTGTCAAAACTATTACGATATTAAGAGAGTACTGGATACCGATTTTTAATCTGGATAGAGACCTATAAACCGACGTTTTAAAAATCTAATTTTCTTTACTTTCTAATTGTATTTACTGCATTACATAAAAAATACTTTTATAGAAGCAAATAAATATAAAAAGCTGTATAATGCTTTTAAAAACGGGTATATAATGCTGTTTGAAACTTTTTTTCACTCCTAATGATAGCATGTGATACCAGATACTATATACTCTCAGTACGAGGATCGTTTTTTCTCGTCAATTACACACTTCAATTCTAATCTGAATGTCTCAATATAATGTTTTTTGTCGTACTCTGGGCGCTGTGAGAGTTTAAATTACGCATATAAGCTTACAAAAATTCTCTTACATAAATATATCTAAAAAAAAACAAGAAATCACGTCAAAACGAGTCGAACTTTTTTGTACTTGCTGCATCAAGTGCAAGTCGAAAAGCTTTCTTTCTTGCACGCTCGTAGTACTCAATATCACGTCCCAATTAGAAAACACACTTCATGTAGCAGTAAAACAAATGACATTTTTCGCATATTTATTTGCGAGTTTCTCAGAATCCTGACGAGGTTTACGACTAGATTTATAATTAGCGCTACAAAATCTACTAGTAAGAAAAGTGACGCAAGTGTTCCTTTCCGATTTTGATGAGCTTTGAATATGTTATAGAGTAGGTAAAAATAAGAGACCCGTATTTTTTTGTGCTTTCTTGTACTTTTAGGAGGTGATATCCTTGTGACAAAAACGGTTTTTCAAAAATGTTAAATTAAAAAATTATTCAACCATGCGGTTATAAAGCCTATAAAAAATCATGTAACTTTTATTTTAAACATTGTTTTATACCTCTTACGGTTTGACAACAGATGAAAAAAGAAAAAACCGTTTTGTCAAAAAGTATTAACCTCTAAATATGCAAAAAAGCACATAAAAAAATGGGTCTCTTATTTTTAGCTACTCTATAACACATTTGAAGCTCATCAAAATCAAAGAGAGACACTCTTGCGTCACTTCCCTGTAAAAGAAAATAACCACTTTTCTTATCTCCAAACCTGGCACGTGTCAACTAGTGTAACAAGTTGAATCATAGGGAACCAAACATTATATATGTAATAATTAAAAATTTCAGAAAAACAATACAATTGTTAAAATGTTCTCATTTAGATTAATGTTCTTGAGCTATGGAATAAAGTCATAAAAAGCCAGTTCACTCATCACATAAAACAGAGAAATAAAAATTAATTCAGGTCAAATAGACCCAAAAAACCCAGAAAGGTTAAAAATAGTTCATCTTATACATTCATATTTAAACAATATGAGATCTTTTAAAATTAGTATTCCAAGAAACAAAACACTATATTTAGAATTCTATGACTCTTAACATAAAGTTAGTTTTTCATATGCTTTGGAACTTAGGTACATTATTGAAAACTAACTTCTACACGATTGTAGTCAGAAGCAAAATAAGTAAGGAACAAATTTTGACTTATTAGCATATTCTAAAATCTCTCTCTCTCTCTCTCTCTCTCTCTCTCTCTCTTTCTCTCTTGAACATATTTGACTTATGTTCTCTACAACAAAGAAATATAAAATAAAAAGCAAAAATATGCAATAGAAATATTTAAGAGATATACTAAAAACACTATGTTTTTATAAAAGTATATTTTTTATGTAATCTTTTTGCAAATGTATTTTTTTTATTTAACATGTAATACATTTTATTTAACATAACACTTCTTTAATTTAACATCGTAAAATTGTGTTATCAAATTCTGTCTTAACTTTTGTTAAAACTATTATAAAATTAATATTATTAATTATAATATTAAAAATTGACTAAAAAAAAAAAATATTAAAAGAATTTTGTATTTTACATTGTTAAATCAAAATCACCTTATATATAAAAATATTAACAACAAGATATGTATAAGGCCTTACGAGCTATTCTCAAGATGTTTTGAGTAGAAACCTGTACGTGTATATATATACATACACATGTAACAAACTCAACTTGTAAATTTTTACAAGTGAGTGTTTTTTTAAGTGTCTCGGTGGCCTAACAGGGAAGGCGATGGCACGGAAAGTTGGAGGTTCCAGGTTCGACTCCTAGCCGAGAAGTTTTTTTCGCAAAAATTTTAAAATTAGTTAGGGGGGTATCCGGGGTCTGTCATATGTGAGATGCAAATCCGGCATCCCGTATGATTTTAAGAATTGAGTTTTCAACTCAAAAAACACTCACTTGTAAAAAATTTACAAGTTGAATTTGTTACATGTGTATGTATATATATACACGTACAAGTTTTTACTCAAAACATCTTGAGAATAGCTCGTAAGGCCTTATACATATCTTGTTGGTAATTTCACGAGTCTTAAGTCACAATTGTTTATAAAAATGTTACTTGTTTTCTATTAAATAAAATTGTCTTTTTTTTTCTTTTGATAATATATTGCACGTTTCTAAATATTAACAAAACTCTATAGCTTTATGGTATATACACACATATATACATACGTATATATAAGAAGAATGACAACACATATGGTACACTTATATGTTATTCCAATAGACTTGTTATGTGTTTAAAGTACACTATATCTTAATTGCAAATATGTATTTATTACATAACTTACTAAAATCTTGTTTAAATTAAATATATCTATTTGCATAACTATTTCATTGTTATACTTAAGTTGAGTTTGTTTGTCATTCTTTAACAAAAGTTGTATGTGTTATTATTAATATGCTCCTATTATTATAATTATACTCTTACTACGTACATATAAGAATTATACATGTATTTAAAAAGCATTTATGTCTTTAAAGAAGACTTAAAATTGAAATAAAAGAAAAATATTTTTCAGATCTATCTTTTATATATAAATTTTCTTCTATCATTTATAAAATCTTTGATTTACAAAAAAATATTAAATCTATGCTATTTAAACAAAAATACTTTTTCTAATTATTAAATACTTTTAAATAACCTTAAATTTATATACTTAAATAATTCTTTAGAAAGAATATATTAAATGTGAACTATTAACTCTTAACAAAGTTGTATCGCATGAGCAATGTAAAATAAAATTTTTTCGTTGTATTCTTTAATGCTGAAAGTAATATTTTTATTTGTAAAAAAAATCGTACTTTGAGTTTAAGTAGTAAGCAGTAATTGCTGGTGCACATTCTTGAACAATTTTTTTTTTTAAGTAAAAAACATTTTTTCATGTGAGATAATTAGAAAACAGTCGGAGAGTATGTAATTTTCCAACATTTAAAAAACACACTGCAAACAGTAATAAGATATCCTTTCTTANACAAAACAACAATAACAGATAAAATATACAAGAGCAAGATACATTTTGAAGATAATAACAACAATTTTAACGACAATTTTAATGACAATGTTAACGACAAGATATTTTAAAGATAATAATTTCAAGGAATTATTGTTTTCTTATTTGGTTATGTAACTAAGTTTTCATCTGAGCACTTGTACGAGCTTTCAATACGGGATATTTTGTTTTTATTTCGTTAATTTCACGAAAAGATGGCAATTTTTATTTTGTATGGCTGTGTGAAATAAAGATAAAACAATCTTACTTTGTATCAGACAACATCTTAATAGATATACGAANTATTGCGAGACAAACTCCAAGTGCCTCGGTGGCCTAACAGGGAAGACGACGACCCGGAAAGCCGGAGATTCCAGGTTCGACTCCTGGGTGAAGAGTTTTTTTTGCAATATTTTGAATCGATTAAGGGGGGTATTCGGGGTCTATCATATATGAGATGCAAAACTAGCATTCTATATGAATTTAAGAATTGAAATTTTAATTCGAAAAACACACGTGAAAAACGTGAATTTACTTATATATGTGTACACACATATAAGACATATTTTTCGCACAACATCCTGCGAACGGCTCTTTAAAACTTATTTATTCATTTATTAAGTTTAATAAACTTCATGAGCCCGAGGAAGATCCTCAATTTAATATTGAACGTGGTTTGTTCGTGGTCGAAAGTGGTTTGTTTATGGTTAAACAAGGTTCCCCTCCGATGTGCGCCACCTTGTCGTGGTGGAGGGTCTTGCGTGCAGTGATAAACCGTGGGGCTATGCCGGCGGGAACTTCGGTTCCTGGCAGGACTACCCTTGCCGGACAGGCCCACGGGGAGCGGCTAGACCAAGAGCGCACCGGGCAGGCCGCGCTCGTCAGCCCTGTGTGGGCCGCCGGCCTAGGTGAAGGACACACCGAAATCAAACCAACCTTAATAACTCATGGAGGATGTCCATTATTAAGAAGAGCGGTTTATCGCCGCAGGAGATTCGGACTCCCAGCGGCCGGCGAGAGAAGGTTGTCGTCACAGACTCCCTCCCGTCGTCATCATACGATGGGCTTTGCGTCGCCTACCCCGCTAGAGCGGCGCATGAAGATGCAACAGCGACGACAAGCTCAGGTGCCGGTGCACCTGCAAGAGAGGGGAGCGCTTCCCCCTGCCTGGACCTTACGACTCCAGACAGGCGGAGACGAGCAAAACATCGAAGACCTCGGGTCCTCGACTCAAGGATGGAGGACGATGGGAATGAGTGCGGGCAACGACAGCTGCTCGCACTGCCGCAACTCACCCCTCTCCCCCGCGACGACTTCTTCGACTCGGAGACAGAGTCTGTCGCCCAAAATCGGGACGAGACGCTGTCTTACGGCGCACGTAAGACGGAGCAACTCCCTCACGCCTTCCAGCCTCTCGGGATCTCTCCCGAGAGGACTAAAAGCTTGGGAGTGCAAAGGCGCGGGAGGAGACGTCCCCCCACTACGGGGGAGCATGTTGGCCTCACCGAGGCAAAGCGCAGGTGCGCGGAGCAGCTCCAGCGCGTAATGGAGCTGCGCGCGGAAAAGGAGGTGGCCGGGGGAGTGGACGCGATGCGCGTCTCTACGCGTTCGACCAACTTTAGCCAACCCTCTATCCTTAACCGGGCGGAAGGCTCCAGCCAGCCTTCTTCCCTTAATCGGGCGGAGGGCTCACAGGCGGAGGCGCCCCTGCCACCGCGGCTGGCTGTCACGAAGGACATGTTCACGTCCCAAGTGATCGGACAGTCCGCGAAAATGGCGGAGGCGGTTTGAACGTTGGCGGTGAGGTCGAAGAACCTTAAAGGTACGCATGTAGTTTTAGTAATTTGACTTCAAATTTTTTTTTTGACATAAAGGAGAAATGGTTTGCAAATTTGACTTCTTCTGATATTCCTGATGAATTGTCCAACTTTTACAATTAGGTGAAAATTTTAGTATGCCTATTATTATAAGGGATAACTTCTTACATGTGATAAAAGATTTTCAAAATAATTTAAGGTTTTATAATAAAAACACGGCGGAATCGTTGAGATCGCATGTCATCCCAAATTTAACTAATTTTTTATGTACATCACAGAGATTTTGTGATTTCAATAGAGAATTAATATTTCGACAAAAAGAAGTTTCGATTTTCATAAAAAATCATCCTGATATTATGTTTACACGCGCGGATAAAGGCAATGTGACTGTTGCTGTTGATCGGACTTCTTATTTGGAAAAAATTAATGAAATGCTTAGTGATGTTACGACGTATTCTTTGGTTAATAGAAATCCTATTAAAAATATTGAAGACAGTCTTAATAAACTGTTAAAGATTTGGGTGCAGAAAGATTTTATTTCTGATCTTTCTTATAAATCTATCAAATCCAGCGATGGCTTATTCCCTCGAGCTTACGGGATACCAAAAATTCACAAAAAAGATAACCCGTTTAGATTAATTGTTTCTACGATTAATAGTCTGTTGCATCACTTTGCTGAGTTTTTAAATAAATTGATTCAAAAAAGTATACCTGTCTCGAACAGCTTTGTTAGCAACAGTTTTGATCTGGTTAACCTTTTCGCTCCGGGACTGGTCCATATATGGACCAACAAGAAAAGCAAACGTAATAGATGTTTATAAGGTCAATTTAATGCACTAAATTTAGGAAAAAATTGAAAAAAATCCTGGTTACTTCTTTGACCTTCAAAATGGGGTGATACTCTATTGACCACAGTACGATTCGACACCGCTCGATTCGACACAGATTTATTCGACACCAAATTATTCGACACCGTACGATTC
>NW_018021457.1:39808-54993 GCF_002006095.1 Pseudomyrmex gracilis
GTACGGTGTCGAATAATTTGGTGTCGAATAAATCTGTGTCGAATCGAGCGGTGTCGAATCGTACTGTGGTCAATAGAGTATCACCCGTTGTTCGTTATTGTTATTACATTTTGCTATTCANGAAGTGTTCCATCACTTATCTTTGAGATAATGGCTGACGACGAAGCTTGGACAAGCGGCAAGTCTGAGCCAGAGGAAAGAAACCCTGACGATGAAAAAACATATGGTATTGATTTAGAAGATTTAGAAGATGTGGAGTATGTCGAAGATCATATTTATGAAGACTCGTGGTTTTTTCCATTAATAAAGGATTTCAACGGTACCTCTGAAATCAATCAAAACATCAATGTAGCAGGTAATACACCTATAGACTTCTTCAATTATTTTTTCGACTCCTCACTGATTGAAATGATTAGTGAAGAAACTAATCGTTATCATTTTCAAAATCCTGGAATTCAAAGTGACCATATGAAGCCTTGGACTCCCCTCACAAAAGAAGACTTCGAAATTTTTCTTGGCCTTTCGATTCTCATGGGACACGTTCGGAAAGGCGAATTACATAGTTATTGGTCGACTGATCAATTAGTACGAACTCCAATTTTTTGTCAGATGATGTCTCGCGACAGATACTTGCAGATTTTGTGTTACATTCATTTTCACGACAATGAAAATACGACATCGGATATTGCAGGCCATACTTTAGCAAAAATCAAGCCAGTAATAGATTTTCTTCAATCTAAATTTTCAGCAGCTTTCACTCCAGGGAAAAAAGTCTGTATTGATGAAAGTCTATTACTTTGGAAAGGGCGGCTTAGATTCAAACAGTATATACCTTTGAAGTGAAATCGGTTTGGCATCAAGCTGTTTGAGCTAGTTGACTGTGAAACGGGATTCATTCTAAATTTTATTGTGTATACAGGAGCAGACACTGACTATAGAAAGTTCGGATTAGGTGTTACTGGAGATATTGTCGCCCACTTCTTAGAACCGTACCATCGTCAGGGTCGCGTTGTGTATGTTGACAATTGGTACACATCTCCTGCCTTGGCAGAATTTTTGCATGACCGAGATACTGGTCTGTATGGGACAGTAAAAGCAAATAGAAAGGAAATGCCGAAACTGGAAAATAAGTTATCACGAGGACAAATACAAGTTGCTCACACTGACGTCTGGATGGCAATGAAATGGGAGGACAAAAGAAGTGTGCGTGTGTTGTCAACTGTGCACGAGGTTGATTTTTGTCCAACTGGCAAGAAACGTCGTGGCACAGATGAGGATATCATGAAACCAACGTGTATCCACGACTATAATCAAAATATGGGAGGTGCAGACAATGTAGACAGATAACTATCCATCACTGAAACTGTACAAAAAACAATGAAATGGTACCGCAAACTATTTTTTCACCTAGTGGATTTGTGCCTCTCAAACGCTCACGCCATGTATAAAATGAGAAATGCAGGACCTGCTCCATTTCCAGAGTTTCGATTAGAGGTTGTCAGGNCTTTGTTGAAGTGTGTTTCTGAGAGCATCCCTCGAAACGTTAGTCACCCTAATTGATTGATTGGACGTCATTTTCCGAAGGACAGTACACGACGAAGATGCCACTTATGCAGTTTGCGAAAGGTAACGCGAAGAACCTCGTACATTTGTTCCACGTGTGATATTCCTCTGTGCGTAACTCCATGTTTTGAAGAGTACTACACACAACAGACACTAACATAATGTCTAATGGTGTGACGTGAGATGCAAGGGGACTCACAATAAACAAGCACCCCAAGTGAGAGGCAAGGGGCTTACAATAAACAAGCACCCCAAAGAAATCATATTTTTGCAACGTCCACGTCGTTGATTTTGGGTAACGCTAAGAGCGAAAGCCTTTTGTAGAATTATAAAATTCCAAGGTGTATGAAGCTAGTGAAGGAACTTACATCCACTCTCATTGACTGAGGGACTGTGAAGTCCCATTGGGCGGTAGAACGCGTTCAATCCAAGGGTAGAACTTAGTACTTCTGCACTACGGACTGTCTAGAATGCCTTCTTACTAACAGAAAGTCTGTGAAGTGCCATTTTTCAAGCGCTAATACCCAATTTCATGCTTTGACCTTCAAAGTTCAAGGTCAAAGAAATGACTAGAACTTTTTTTACTATTTTTATCGTATTTAGCGGTTTATAAAACATAGGTATACCAATTTTCAAGCTCAAATACGCTCAAATATTTTCATTATTTGACCTTCAAAGTTCAAGGTCAAATATGAATCTGACATTTTTTTCACTATTTTTATTGTAATCACCACATCAAAAAACATAGAAAAGCGCTCTTAAACTTTCACTTATAATTTTTTACATTAGTCTTAACTTTTTCTCCGGGAGTGGTCCATATATGGACCAGCACTCCGAGTGGCGACTTGTCATAAGAAGTTCATTCATTTAAGTCATGAAATTCAGCTAAAATGCGAGGTCAATTTTAAAGGAAAAATCCCAAGAGCGAAAAGGTTAAAAAATTAAGGGGTCTTACACTGCAGCACGGTCATTTGCAGTATCATTAGATGTTATTTCATTGTTTACAAATGTACCTATCGATCTAGCTATTAAAGCAATCAAAGTCAGATGGAAATATATTAGGAATAACACTAAAGTTTCTTTGAAAGAATTGTTAGAAGCAAGTAATTTCGTTCTAACGTCAACGTTTTTCTCTTTTAATAATAAAATATACAAACAGACTTTCGGAATGCCTATGGAGTCTCCTCTTTCTCCAATTATTGCCGATATTCTGGTGCAAGATTTGGAGAAATTTATATTGAAAAAATTAAAATTCAAGCCTTCATTTTATTTTAGATATGTGGACGATATTATCTTAACAACACCTCCTGATTGTTTAACTTCACTTTTAGACATAATTAACAGTTACAATAATAGATTACAATTCACAATAGAAGTTCAAAATAATGATTGTTTAAGTTTTTTGGTAGTTAATATTTTAAATTTAAATGGCAAAGTAATGTTTGATTGGTTCCTTAAACATACTTTTTCTGGCAGATATTTAAATTTTTACTCTGCCCATCCGCAATCACAAAAAATTGGCAGTTTTAAATATAGTTGATAGAATTATGCTATTGTCTGACCCTTGTTTTCAACAAAAAAATTTTAAATTTATGATTGAGGTGCTCCTTATGAATGATTATCTTCTACAATTTATTTTTAAGACAATCAAGAATAGAATTACGTTTTTAATTAATAACAGAGTAAATTCAAACAATGACAATAAATTTGCTTCAAGTGATCTTGAGGCTGTTAGAAAATATTTTGTTGTTCCTTATTTTCCTGAACTATCCTGTTTTATTTCAAGAATTTTTAAAAAAACGAAGGAGATCTCTTTGGTTTTTCGTAGTTTGAATAAATTGAGTAAATTTATTAAAGTCAGAAAGTACAAGTTAACCCATGATCAAAATAAAGATGTTGTGTATCAGATTAATTGTAATAATTGTAATGTATCTTATGTTGGACAAACGAAGCGCAAGTTAAAAACAAGAATTAGTGAACATAGAAATCAGATTAATAGAAATTCAGCTGTTGTTTTTGTGGTCACGGAGCATCGTTTAGAGATTGGTCATGACTTCAATTGGAATGATGTTAAAATCTTAGACACTGAGAAATTTTTTTATAAGAGATTAGTTTCTGAAATGCTCCACATTAAGTTGCAGGACAATTCGTTAAATGTTATGTCAGATACTGACGGTTTGAAATCTTATTTCTCTTTTCTAGAATTATATAAATCAAATGTTTAGACTTTTACTTTTATAAACATGTTTTTCGACTTATTGTGAACTTTTGATCTTCTGATCATATAGTGGGGATATCTTTATATATTTGCTTGGTGTTATGTTTTCTTGTCAGTACACAGTACTTGTATTTCATCGTCTTACTCGATTTACATCATTTGATTATAATGTAGTGATGTTGGGAACTATTATGTTGTTTTAATTGAGTGAGTGTTATTAAACTGTTATTTTTTAATTTTATTACGATGTATTTTTTGCGCTAATTCTCTATTATTTTCATTAGATGTAATCTATATTACACTGAAGAAGGTCCAAACTTGTGGACCGAAACGTTTGTGTTTTTTGAATAAAAACGTCTATTTATACACGATNATCCTGTATTTTACTGCTCGTATCGACCTTTTAATTAAGTTTGACTTAAAGGTACGTTCGTCCGCCAATTTAAAGAGGCGGCGACCGGCTTACATGAGGCCGTGTCAATAATAGCGGGCCGGCTAAACTCCACAGGCGAGGTCCAGCGCCTCGAAGCGCTCAACAACACCTTGAACGCAGAGGTTTGCCGGCTGGGTGACTTGATCGCATTTTTCAAGATGGAGAAGGACGCCGTCCAGGCAAAACTAGGCGACGTCCTTGGTAAAAATGGGCGACTGCGGGGCAAAGTTGACGCCCTGCATGAGGAGCTCAAAGACCTCCGACGAGAGCTGGCTGCCCTCAAGATGGAGAAGTTGAGAGAGGCGAAGGGCCGTAAAACGCGGCCTTCCGGCTGCCAATCCTGGCCTCCCCCCTTTTCTCCCACCAAGGAGAAGAAGAATACTAAGAAGAGGGAAAAGGGCAAGGAACAGAGCGACAAAGGAGTTACGCGGGCCCGGCCGGCGGTGCCGTCTAAGGCCGCCCGCCATGTGGACCCGGCCCCGCCGAGTCAGCCCACGGGAACTCCTGCGGCCGAGCCTGGGACGTCTTAGTCCCAGGTGGTCGGCCGCAAGCAGAAGAGGAGGGCTGCACAGCCAGCCGCGCCCTCCTCAAAGGTAGCAGGGGGGAAGCCCGCTGGCCCAGGAGCCGTTAACCTTTAGAGGGCCGGGATTTGAGAGGGCATATCCGCCTTAGTAAAGTGGTAAAAAAGGTATCTTATATCATGGATTGACCATACACTAAGTGTCGATCATGAGTAGCGCCAATATATTGGCTTTCCGGTCCGGAAGGGATCGGCCCGCATATAAAATTTCTTTTACATCAATTTGAAAGTATAAATATGCGTTTCCGATGTATTTTTCGACGTAGAATCCAAATCTGATGTCAAAAATACAATAAACCTGAAAATAACCCCTACAAAATTACAAAAACTACCCTTTCTATCACGCAATTTTAATTTTTTTTAGTTGGAAGTGCAGATGTATGTTTCCGATGTATTTTTCGACGTAGAATCCAAATCTGATGTCAAAAATACAATAAACCTGAAAATAACCCCTACAAAATTACAAAAACTACCCTTTCTATCACGCAATTTTAATTTTTTTTAGTTGGAAGTGCAGATGTATGTTTCCGATGTATTTTTCGATGTAGAATCAAAATCCAATGTCAAGAACACAATTACACCTGAACATAACCCCTATAATATTACAAACACTACCCCTTTCATCACGTATGATTTTGAAACCCCCTCTTCTTTTAAACAAAGGTTTGGGACCGTCTGTGGCAAAATTGTTTTTTTTAGTTTAATTTTTTTTGTTTATTTATTTATTTTATTTTTTTTTTTCATTTTTTTTTTTTATTCAATTTTATGTTTTTTTGTTTTAGTTTTTTTTGTTTATTTTCTGATTTTTTTTAAAATTTTTTTATTGCTTTTTTTAATTTTATAAATTACAACAATGATCGTTTAGTGTAATAAATTTCAAAGCAAGGTTCAATGCATAAAGTTTTACATTTTTTACACTCATATGATGATCGACTTCTCTTTTTGTGTATAGTGCATAGAACACATTGATGTGATAGTTTTACCATCATTTGAAGCTTGAATTTTTTTGGGGAAATGTCCATTCAGTCTAAGATCAGGCGATGTAAATGATGAAACTTCTTGAGAATTTACTTGCAAAATATTTCTTACAACGCTCAATCAAAAATCAGAAAACAAAATCGCATTTTTAGTGAGCATCTTGAATACACTGTGGGCATTTATCAACATCAAATCAATTAAATGAAAAAACAATTTTCTAAAACCATTTTATACATTTTCTAATAGATTCTGTTAAAGATAATTGTCTGTCGATATCATTGATTTTACCCATAGTTTTGTTATAATCCACGATACAAATAGGTTTTATAATATCTTTATTGGTTTTATAGTGTTTCCTACCAGTTTTACAAAACTAGTGTTCGTAAATACTTGTCAATACATAAACTTCCTTTTTATTCATCCATTTGATTACCATCCAAGAATCGGTGGACAATTTCAGTTTCACCACGATCTAGCTTTGAACTGAGACTTGGCATTCCTTTACGATTTTTTTTACAGTTCCACAAAGACCAGTATTTCTGTCATGTAAGTAGTCTGACAGTTGTGGAAATATATACCAATTATCAGTGTATAACACACGCCCTTCGTTACAAT
Source organism: Pseudomyrmex gracilis (assembly GCF_002006095.1). Taxonomy (NCBI): domain Eukaryota; kingdom Metazoa; phylum Arthropoda; class Insecta; order Hymenoptera; family Formicidae; genus Pseudomyrmex; species Pseudomyrmex gracilis. The sequence goes on from NW_018021457.1 coordinate 46,196, forward strand.
AAGGTTGCATGAAATATGCATTAATATCACCAGAACTGCCTGACTCAAATTTCTCATAATCAGTGTCTGAGCCAGTATATACTATAAAATCTAAGAGAAATCCTGTTTCGCAGTCCGCTAATTCAAATATCTTCATACCAAATCGGTATCTCTTCAATGGTAAGAATTATTTGAATTTTAGCTTCCCTTTCCATAAGACTAAACTTTCGTCAATGCAAAGCTTTTCACCAGCAATAATAGTATTACCAAACTTTTTTTTCAAATGATCTATCACTGGTTTGATTTTTTTCAAAGGATGATTGGAAACTTCTTCATTATTAGAAAAGTGAAGGTATCGTAAAATTTGAAGATATCCATTTTGAGATAGATTTTTGCCGTATATTGGAGTGTACAGCAGTGGATCTTGGCTCCAAAAATCCTTTAGTTGCTCTTTTACACCATGACCTATGTTTATTGATAAAGCAATCATTATCCATAATTTGTCTTCAGTGATAGGAGATACGGCTTCATATGTATTCGATCCGGTTTGAGATTTTGTTCTTGAAAAACATTGGTTTGTTCTACAATCAAATTTGCAAGAAATGTATTAAAAAAATATTTCAAACATTCTAATGGAGTAGGTTCGTCTAGAGACACGTGATCACGAATACGTGCTTCACCAGTAAAAGTTTTTATAGATGGGTAAAAATAAGAATCATAGTGTACATCTGGTATATTCTCATCACGTTTGTTATCAAGTAAATCAACATCTCAAGCAAAAGTTTTGTCTGTAATAACATCTTCTTCAGGCTCTGACTCTCCACTACTCCAAGCTTTGTCGTCATCTGTATTCATTGTATAGCAAAAGTAATAAAGTATGAGGAAGATAAAAAGTAACGGAAAATGTTGTATCAACACAAGTAAAAAAATAAGTATATCTCGAGCCTGACCTACCAGAGAACGCGAGGCGACAGGTGCTCCTACGCGCCGTTCTCACGTATGGCAAGGACGGACGACGATAAACGGGCAGGCGTAATCAATAAATATATTTTTGATCTGCTTTTCACAATTTTGCCAAATTTTTTTACTAGTAAATAGCAACTTCAAAAACCCCAAATAAAAATAAATTTGTTTATAATTGCAGCCGCACGCAAATTAAGCCATGTATTTGTTTTAGAATATTTCACATGAAAATTAGGGGTACGGGGTGAGTGAGAGAGAGACAGGCAAATTGACATTAAATAATATTAAAAATTGCTAATAATATTAAGAACATTAATATTTAATAAAAAAAAAAAAGAAATTGAACAAGTTATTCTGGTGCGCTAAAATATTGGTTTTCCGGCCCTCTAAAGGTTAAGCCCGGGCAGCAAGCCACCCGCCCCAAAGTAAGTAAGCCGCCGCGTTCTGCGGCCATCACTATCACCGCCAACGCGCAAGGCGTAGATGTGACGGCAGCGTTGGCCCGGATGCGGCGGCGGATAAAGCTGTCGGACTTCGGAATATACGAAGTCCGGCCAAAAAGAGCAGTAACCGGGGTCCTAATTATAGAGGTTTCCGGCGAGAAAAATAAAGCCAAGGCGGACCGCCTTTACGAGACAATGGCCGCCTTGGCTCCGGAGTTGGGGGTAAGAGTCCCGTGAAAACGTGCGAATTACGCGTGCGGGGCCTTGATGACTCGATCACCCCCAAAGAGATTTTGGATGCGGTGGCAGCCGTTGGGGGTTGTCGGCCGACCGATATAAGGGTCGGCCGAGCTCGCGCTTCTCCTAACGGTCTGTCCACCGCATGGATCCGGTGTCCAGGTGTCGCCGTAGAGCGCAAGGTAACGGACACCGGATCCTTGAGTATGGGGTGGCTGCGGGCGCCGGTCGAGGCCTTAGAGCAGCGACCTCTCCAATGCCACCGCTGTCTTCGGCGCGAGCATGTCATTGCGACGTGCACGTATACCGCGCTGGAGGAGGATCGGAGGAGCCGATGTTATCGGTGCGGCAAGAAGGGCCACGGAGTCGCAACTTGTGATGCGGCCCCCCACTGCCCGTTGTGCACCGACCTCGGCCGGCCCGCAGCCCACAGGCTAGGTGGAAAAGCCTGCGCCCCGATCCCCCGCGGGGGAGCCAAGAGGACGCAGAAGGTTGCCAAACGGGACGGAGCTAAGTTCTCCGCCCCGAAGGAAGGAGCTAATGCCGGTGCAATAACACCCGCGCCGGCATCATTAGGGGAAAAAGCTACCCAGCCCTCTCTGAGCGGTGCCCGGGAAGAGAAGATGGAGGTGGAGCAGCCACCTACTCCACAGAAACATTAGCCTTTACTCCTCCTCCAATGTAATCTCAACCACTCCCGAGCTGCCCAAGATCTTATGATCCAGCAGCTCGCGGAGTGGGATGGGATTCTGGCGGTGGCGGCCGAGCCGTACAACGTCCCCGATTACCCGTCGTGGGCGGAGTCGGAAGATGGCACGTTCGCCACCGCCAGATGTATTTCCGGTGGGGAACTAGAGACGAGGCCGTCATTTTCTCTCCTTTGGAGAGAGGCGACGGGTATCTCGTCGTACAATAAGGGGAATTTGTAGTTGTCGGGGGATACTTCTCGCCGTCAAAGCCCTTCCTCGAGTTTCAAAGGTATCTGGGCGAGCTCGAGTTGGCCGTGAAGCAACACTCGGCTCGCCAAGTGTTGGTCCTGGGAGACTTCAACGCCAAGTCTGAGACTTGGCGTTCCCCCAGGACTGACAACAGAGGAAGTGTCTTAGAAGACACCATGGCGGCCTGCGGGCTCACGATAATTAATGTGAGCTCGCAACACACGTGCGTAAGACAAGGTGGAGGCTCGATTGTCGACGTCACTTTCGCATTGGCTCCCTTAGCCGCGCACGGAGTGTCCACAAATGGTGCGTCAGAATAGACACGGAGCCCCTTATGACCATCTCTATATCACAATAAGGGTCGAAGTGCTCCCTGCGCGCCTTCGGGGTCGTCAGGCGAAAAGGAAACCCCGGCCCAGGGGGTAGGTCCTAAAGAAACTGGACCCACAACTTCTGTCCGGTGCTGTCCAAATCGCGGCCTGGCCGGAACCACCGGCAGGGCCGCGGGACCTCCGAAAAGAACTTTGGTGGTTCCGGGAAACGCTAGTTAGCATTTGCGACACTGCGATGCCGCGTTCCCGGGGCCTGCCGAATCGGAGGTCGGTGTATTGGTAGTCGAAAGAGATAGCGCAGCTTCGGCGCGAGTGCGTCAAGGCCAATCACCGATGCACCCACGCCCGCCGTCGTCTTCCTGGCGACGACGAGGTGGAACAGGCAGCGGTGATGGCGCAGGAGAGGTTACGTGCAGCGCGCAAGGCCCTCCAAGCCGCCATCACCAAGGCAAAGTCCCAAGCGTGGACGGAGCTCATCGAGACGTTGGATTCCGATCCGTCGGGGCGTCTTTATCGGCTGGTCACCCAGATACTCCGGCCGTGGACGCTCCCGATTACGAAGAGCCCAGACCCCCAGCTCCTAGAGAGGGTCCTGTCAACTCTCTTCCCCAAGGATAAGGGAGAGTGGTCCTCCCGGGAGCCCGAGACGGACCACCCTGTTCCGTGGTCCGCCAAACTGGAGGTCTCTGAAGATGAGCTCCGTCGGGCCGTCCGTCGGATAGCGCGCAAAAACACCGCGCCAGGCTTCGACGGCGTGCCCGGAAAAGTCTTGGGATTCGCCTTCGGGCAGGGTCCTCTGGGTGAGCGCCTCAGGCAGATCTTCACAGACTGCCTGAGGACAGGATGGTTCCCTCCAGATTGGAAGGCGGCCAACCTCGTGCTCCTCCGCAAGGGTGGCAGACCCGCGGACTCGCCGTCCGCGTACCGGCCGATCTGTTTGCTTGATGAGACAGGCAAGCTCTTAGAGCGCGTAATTGCCGCATGCCTCATCGAGCACTTGTCATGGATAAGTCTCGACCTGGCCGACTGCCACTTTGGGTTCCGTGAGGGACGATCGACAGTCGATGCTGTCTTTCGACTCAAATCCCTCACAAACTCGTCGGTCGGACAGAGGGGGAGGGCGTTGGCAGTGTCCTTGGATGGCGACATCTCTAACGCCTTTAACTCCCTCCCATGGGATAGTATAGAGTGGGCCCTAGACCGTCACGAGGCCCCACCCTATCTCAGTAGGATCCTCGGTGACTACTTTTGCGGCAGGAAGATCGAGTATACTGGCCGGTATGGATCACCACTTAGCAGGGATATGTACCGCGGGGTTCCGCAGGGGTCTGTCTTAGGCTTCCTGCTGTGGAACCTCGGGTACAATGTGGTGATCCAGGCCGCTCTGCCCCGGGGGCTGGATGTTATCTGCTACGCAGATGACACCCTCGTCGTGGCTTCTGGGGCGGATTGGGAGAAGACGCGGATGTTGGCCGAAATAGGCACAAACTTTGTCTTCGGCCGAATAGAGAGGGTCTCAAAATGGCTGTCCACAAGACGGAGGCTATGTGGTTCCATGGCCCCTGTCGTGGACAGCCCAGAGACGCCAGCCTCCAGGTAGGTGAGGCCCAGATCGAGGTGGGTACTACGGTCAAGTACCTTGGTCTGCACCTCGACCCAAGATAGCGCTACGGCGAGCACTTTGCTCGCCTAGCTCCCCGGGTTTGCAAGGTGGCAAATAGCTTATCCAGGCTATTGCCGAATTTCGGGGGGCCGCGGCAGATTGCTCGCCGTCTGTATGTCAACGTGGTCCACGCGGTGGCGCTCTACGTAGCGCCTATCTGAGCGGAGTTCGCAGCGGGGGCGGAGGCGCAAAGCAAGGTTGCTTCACTTTGCGCCGCCCAGCGAGTGGCTGCTCTCCGCGAAATACACGGCTACCGCACCGTGGCCACGAAGACGGCGGGTGTGTTGGCGGGAGTTCCCCCTCTTGCCCTCCTGTCAAAGTACTCGGCGAGATACTCTCGCCGGGCCAAATTGCTACAGAATGGCGCTGCACTGAACGTCGTGCAGGGGGCTCTCGCTGACGCGGAGCGCCAGACCCGACGACAGCTGCTCCTGAACTGGAAGCAGCACTTGGACGAACCGCGCGCGGCCGTCCAAGAAGTCATCGCGGTGGTCCGACCCCATCTAAAGGTATGGTTACAGAACGGGATCGGCCACCTCACCTATAAGGTGACTCAGGTGCTCACCGGGCACGGATGCTTCGAGGAGTACCTGAGTCGCATCGGGAAGGAACCGACGGCACAGTGCCACCAGTGCGGCGCGGCCACACCGTGGAAGTGTCCGTGGTGGGAGGCAGACCGCCGAGTCTTGGTCGGTATGTAACGGGGCAAACCTTGTCACAAATATATATATATTCCATCTATTATTTTTTGTTTGTATATATATTTTTCTACTATATTCTGTTTATCATTTGATATTTTTTTTGTATCAATATATATATATATATCTATATATTAAACATTTATCGTTATACTGTATTACGCGCAATAGTTTCTGCGACCTACCTATAGAACCAATCGCGTATTATAATAACGGCGACGCGCCTATAGCGACACGTACTGAACACGCGCTTATCAGAACACAGGTGCATGCCGCGGCGCGCAAACACCCGCGTCCCACATGCCGACCCTGGACGGACTGTAGGCCGCTCCGGGGTATAAAAGCCGGCCGATCTGAGCAGTAAGGACCTATTCCTTTCCCGGCGTTCGAGGAGCTGACTCGAGACTCCTATTCCGCTACCGCTCTCCGAGGAGTTGACTCGGAGATACCGTTTTCGATCCTGAGGTGTTTCCGGCAATCCGAGGTGTTGACTTGGTCGCCATTCCCGACCGTTCCCCTCGAGGTGTTGACTCGAGAGACCGACTTCCGGCAATTCAAGGTGTTGACTCGGCCGCCATACCGACCATTTCCGTCGAGGTGTTGACTCGACTTCCGGCAATCCGAGGTGTTGACTCGGCCGCCATATCATTTCCGTCGAGGGATTCTTGACTTCCGGCGCTATGGCGCACAAACGGCCGTTGTAACCGCCACATCGAAAACAGTCGTTCTCACGACTAACTTGTATATAAGGCCCGTGTAAATATCTTCCCCGAATTAGTTTTTAAGCAATTACCGCGCCCGCCGCACCGAAATCTATCAATCGCGTCTATTAAAACAGCGCGTAAACTACCGACAAAACTCCGCCGTAAATTAGGCCGTACTAATCTCATAGACCGACACCGCGGAATTAAACTCTTTGTAAATATATGCGCAAATGGCATCTCGCGGTGGCATCTTGACCTTGGCCTGCAAGGCAGCCACCTCTTCCCTGAGAAGTCTGACTTCTAGTCTAAGCTTCTCGTTCTCCTTGTAAACCTGGGGGAGGACTGGAGCTCTCCTCGCCGCCAGGTTGTCCTTGAGACGGACGTAGAGTGCATCCGCAACCCTACGCCCGTCCCGGCCTGCCTCCCTGAGCGCCTTGACGTCAGCGCCTTTGAGGTGCTTGGCACGTGTGGCCACCTCGTCACAGACCCCGACGGCCTTATATACAAGGTCGACGAGGTCCAGCGCAGAGCGCGTCTCACACTCTCGCTCGACATCGCTTCCTCNCACCGTCAGGCACGTTNGGCGGAGGCGCCGAGTANACTCCGTGTCGGAGGCGCGACCCGACTCCGACCCGGACGCGGAGCGCCTCTTACTGGGTCCCCCCGCCGCGGCTTCCGCTGCCTGCCTCTTCTGCGCTAAACGCGCATTGCGCAGCGCCTCGCGGGCCCTCCCAAGGCCGATGAACTGGCCATGCGTAGGAGGGCGACCGCGCCCATGCGGCCTCGCTAACTGGGTTGCTGCCCATGTTTTGAGCCCTTCCTCATCGGATGGTGGGCGAGTGAATGCCTCGTCTCCGGATGAGACATTCATGTTGTCCCCATCCGGTAAGGGCACATCCGAGGGACTCGAAGAATATTCTGGAATTCGTCGAGGTAATGGACGCTGATGAGTCCACCCTCTTTAGTACCACCCGTGGTACCGCACGCCCTCTCGGGCAAACCGGACGCTCCTCGTCCGTCTTCGCAGACGCAGTGTAGGTGGAAAAGCCTGCGGTGCACTCTTCCACTTGCCCGTCGCTGGATGACGACGCAGGGGCACCCGGGACACTAGCCCCCTCGCGCCGGGACCTGGCCGTCCGGTCGACCTGGTCCGGTAAGTCAAAACTGGTCTTTGAGCTCGTCATCTTGGGTTCAAAGCAGCGGTTTTATATCGGTCTTGAACCTGACCTAGGACGGTTCCCGACCAAGGGTAACGAGCCCGTCCTGCCCGGGTTTGGAATCAGGGTTTTCCTTCCCCTAGGTACACTCTTAGTTTGACCGCTCCCTGAGGACCTGTCCGACAAGGGAGACCCTGCCAGGAACCGAAGTTCCCACCGGCATAGCCCCTCAGATCATCACGGTACTCAAGCCTGGGAACCACGACAAGGTAATGCACCACTCCCAGGAACTACGTTCAACCCCTTTTTTTTTTTTTTTTACTCAGGGGAAATGCTGTTACGCACACCCCATTCCAACTGAGTGGAATGGGGTAGTGTGGGACTCCCCCTGCCCAGGTTAACCTTGAGCAGGGTATACCCACTAAAACCCCTGGGATGTCCACCTGCTACCCGTTAAGATGCACCCCGGTATCGCCTTGCTGGCACAGCCGCGGGGTGCACCGGTAGGTCTGGGGCTGTTGACCCCCTACTCACTACAGGTGCGTTTGCACCTCAGCGACGAGGGAGGAGGGACGTAGCCCCTCCCTCGCCGCCCCCGGGCCGAGTGCAATGAGGAGTTCAGTTTTACCCGAACTCCTCTCGGTCCGCAATCAAACGCCGAAGCGGATCGCGCCCCCAAGTATGTAATTGACCTTCCTACACCAAGGAAGGTCCTCCCCCCTCGCGAACCCGCCGTGGGGCCTCATCCAAGCCTGTTCTTGGACGAGGCTGGACCAGGGCGGGTTTTCCCCTTCGTGCCCCCCGCGTGACCGAGCAAGGCAGCGAGTGCCCTGCTCGGGTCCAATTTCTTGGACGATGGCTGTTTAGCCTGCTCAGGCGAGGCAGCCTTCTTCTGCTCCCCCTGGACAGAGGGAAACAGGAGCATCTCCTTGGAGCCGGAGGAACAATTTCCCCCAGCCCCAGAGGGAGGCGCAGCCCTTTCCCGACTCACGGGCAGAGATGTGGGTGGAGTAGGGACCTCCCGAGGGAGGGACACCTCCTCCACCACCTCCACAGGGTCCACCTCCATGGATCCGGACTCCTCCGGTCCCGAGGGGGAAGGAGGAACTCCCACTCTCCTCGAGGCCGTCGGGGGACTCTCCTCGGACTGGCTTAGTGGCCGCTTTCTCTTTGTCCTCCCTGCCGCCCCCGGGGCCAGCTGATGCGGTCCCGCGAAAGTGATGGTTACGCCACCAGCCGCCGCTGGCGGGGGACGACAGCTGGGGCTTCCCAGCACGTGCCGGGAGGGACGCCCCAGGTCCTTGCACAGAGGGCACTTCGGCTCCGAGGCAGTACACTGCCGGAGCCGGTGCCCTTCCAGACTGCAGCGATAACACCGCTTGCTGCGGTCTGGCTCCCCTATGGGACAATAGTGTCCCGTATGCCCAGGGCGCAGGCACCTAAAGCACCGCAGGGGGCGAGCCTTAAGGGCCTCGGCGCGGGCCAGCACCCACCCCACTTTTACGGTGCGGGCTGCCGCCAATTTCTTGGCGACAGCCACCGGTGCCTGCACCCAGACACTCCTCAAACCGGAAAGCAGAGACCGGATTACACCGAGCCGGAACTCCGCCTCCCTGCAGCCTCCGGCTGAGGCCAGGGCCGACAACAACTCCTCCGCAGAGACGGAGTCGTCAAAACTCGAAAC
>NW_018021458.1:0-5567 GCF_002006095.1 Pseudomyrmex gracilis
TTGACACCAATTTTTAGTACGCATCAGATAAATTGACGACTTCTGGCTACTTTTGCGACGGTAGTCAAAATTTTAATGGTACACCGTATATTTTGACGACGTTGTCAAATTAATCTTATACGAAGAAATGACTCTTTGTACTACACTGTATATTGTGACGACATTAAAATCACGTAATGACGATTTTCACGACAGTCACTAAAATTTGTCACAAAAAAAAATATTTATGTGATAAAAATAAAATATACAAAGTGTCTCGTAATGATTAGTAAACTTTGCAGACAGTAAAAGAAAATAGAATTTTGAACTAAAAGTTCTGTTTCCACTTTTGACTCAGATCATTATGTACCGAGTTATAAACTATTAAATTTTCTCAATAAGACGGCGCGTTATAACAGTATGCAGGAGAGTCGCGCCGTGCACCTATTCGCACTTGCCTTGATTACATTGCTCCTGTTACAACTTTATTTAATTTATTTAATTTGTCACATTAAATCATAAATGAATAACTAAATAAAAACAGAAATCGGTCACTTAAATAATTTATATGAAAAAAGTATTGATACATTATCCAAAATTAATGAATATTTACATAAGTGATGTCACTCGTGTCTTTTTATGTTTTTATCATTTTTTCAAATAATTCGTGAAGTTAAATAATTATATATAATGAAATTAGAATATTGTTTAATGGTAACAACGGTATTATTATACAACTATATTTATATTATTACATATTTTACATTTACTTGTAAATATACAATAATTATTTATATTTTTTTATTAAAAGTACCTTAACATAAAATCAAATTTTATGTACTTTGCAAAATTTTTTTAATTTTTTTCTTACAATTTCATATCATTTTATATAAAACTACCTCACATTAGCTAAACTCAAATTACCTTTCATACATGTCTTTAACAGACATCAAACTAGCAATAAAAAAAAATTATTTAAAGATTTTATAAAACTACTTGTAGATATGTGCCACAAGTGTTAAGAAAACAGATAAAGAAATCATAGTATAAATAATTTATAAAAGATATAAGAACTACATCTCTTTACACACGATGATATTAAAAACGTGCAGTTAGCAAACCTAAAACCTACAACATATATGTATCATTAACAGACGCTATCTCGTATAAAACTTGACTTACTAACGTTACATTATCTTTGCTATAAATGTTTACTATTTTAAACTATTACATTACTTTTACAATTTCGTACAAAAACACTTATACCGAAAAAAATCTTCTCTTTTATTTTGGATTACCTGATTTCGACAAAAATAAATACTAATACTTAAGCAAGGTTCTACATTAAGGGCAAGTCAGATCTCGTAAACGGAACTACTCGCATTGTTCAAGTCAGCTGAATATCATGGAATTAATCAACGTGATTGGTCACTTCCACGAGATATGCAACATGCGTCTTGTGCTTAATGTAAACTGGGCTTTAGGACTTGTGTTTTAATACAAAAATTTGTGCATAATTGTACAAGTAAAGACTATCACACACAGCATAGGATTAGTTGGACCAATGAGCATCTAGCATAGTTTTATGTAAATCAATATGGCAATTTTATGTTAGACGCTCATTGGTTTACGTAGTTTTATGGTACGCATATGCACTCTATGTCATTTTGTGTGTGATAGCCCTAAGTCAACAACTTTGCGTGACGACATGGAGAAACCATATAAACACATTATATTCAATTCAATCTGAATGATACTGAAGTTTCTGATCTCATCTAAAGTTTTCGACTTTATGAGTCATCTCACATATAAAAAAGCACTACAAACATAAGCAAACAGAGAGACTCCAAAATTCTTGATAACTAGAATCTGTACAAGGAAATAAAGAAATTTCGAAAAACAAGTCTGAATCAGACATCGGCTCTAAAAACTAAAACAAAATCGTAATATTATTAATAACGGATAGAAATGTAGTATTTTTTTGACTATGGTATACAGGGTGTCTGATAATGACCGTCTAACCGCTCGTAGGTAGGTAGAAGGGATTATTCTGAGTCGAAAAGTCCTGAACCATTTTTTTCTATTACATATGATAAAGGAGTAATTATTGAATAAAGTAAGCCAATCAGCGCCGACCTTTAGCCGAACGCACGTCAGTGAGCCGCGCAGAGCGCTCACGCACATCATATATATATATATATATATATATATATATATATATATATAATAACAGTGATATAGACGAATACATAACATAAACATGATTATACGTAGTCACATAAGCACGTATATACTTACATACACATATATAATCATAATTAATACTAGCAGCCTTAAAATTGCCACGTCGCGTCAAGGAAGTTCATATTCTCGTTGCAAATGTTGCACTCCTCAACATTTGTCTAAGGCGGGAGGTGTTACGTCCCGTGGACTCCACTTCCTCTTTGCAACGTGACAACAACAAGATATAATATCACGGGAACGCTGCCGTGCGGTACTGGCGCGAGACCAGATATCAATTCTTGATAGAATCAAGAAACACAGAGGTTGGAAAATTTTTGTTTTTCTTTCTTGATAAATTTTTGTTTCTTAATCTTAAACGGAAACATACATCCCGGAAATCTGAAATCAAGGGAAATCCGACGGATAACAAGAAATCAGGTGATCCGGAGTTTCCCGAACCGCGGGTATAAAAAGAGCCCCCGCAGGGCTCTTCGAGTCAGTAAAAAACGAAATCTTCCAAAGCGCGGTCCCGATCAGTACGCGAGTAAGTAAAGTGTTGGCAAAACCAGTGATCGAAAGAACAATCGTGTTTCTGACAAGTGTGGATCCTGTTGGAGCTCGCTCGAGACCGCTGCCGCCGCCGCTCTGTTGCTGTTTGCTGCCGCCCAGTATAACCAACAATAAGTAGTAAGTGCTAGTAGTAAGTCGCAAATACTTGTGCCTCACGCCGCGATCAGAAGGTGTCAAAGTTTTAAGGTAGCTACGAGAACGGTTGCTTCCCTTGTTTTGAACGAGCTAACGCTGATACGGGTTGCAGACGATTTGCAAGAATCGTCAAGCAACTCTCAGCGCGCTCTCGCATCTTTAAACGAGCTAACGCTGATACGGGTTGCAAACGATTCGCAAGAATCGTCAAACAACTCTCAGCGCGCGCTCTCGCGCCCGCGACCATAAAATCGCGGAAAAGAAACATTGAATAAACATCAGCAGCAACCGATCTCTAAAACCCGTGCTACTAGAAACTTACAATCGCGAATTTTGAGTGGACTTGCCCGTTCCCAAAAAACGGTGGACGTCGAGAAATGCACTCAAGAGTTATTGGCAAAGAGCCGCAAAACGGGCCCGGAAACAGGCTGAGGCACAACAACAAACACCAGCCGAGACTTTCCTCATTGTACGAGACATCCCGCTAGGAAGTAGCGAAAACAGCAATAGCAATTATAATAGCTACACTGACACACCACCAGAATTGCGAACTCAGTCGCCTCCCCCACGCTCTTCTCCACTCCGCCCTTCGCCACCATCCTCGCCCGAACTAGAATATTTAAGCAAGTGCCCCGCTGACCCCTCTCGTCCACGCACCTTTCCCTGTCCTCTCCATTTCCTAGCACTCGCTTCTGCCTATAAAATCACCACCCCTACCTCCACCGCGTATATAGTCGATCCCGAAAACCTCGATCCCCCCGAACTCCACCGAATGATCTCAACCTACTTTCCAGATGCCCTCCTCACGGTCAAATTCCCTCTCCTTTTAGAACACAGGTTAGTCCCTGTGAGAGATTTTTACTAACATTTGCCCCCTATTTTTTGTAAACTAACGGAAATTATAGAAGTCGAACTGGACTGAGTTCGCAATACAAACAAATTAAAAATGTATACCTGAATCATCATAAACTACGAGTCATCTGTAAATAAAATCCTACACATGAAATATGTAAATAACTACACATAAAACATGACGAGCAATATATATATATATATATATATTCACTTATAACTATCGTCTAAACATTTATTAATTGACCTCTTGCCCACCATCCCGCACCTTTTAAACAGATCGCACAGTCTCGTTCCAGGCAATTGAGATTTGCGTCTCAGGCCTTAAAAAGAAACACACGAGCGAAGTCCAAAGAGCGACGGAGTAAGAGCGGCACACGACCGTTGACCCGTCGCCAAACCCGAAAGATCGCTCGACTCTCGCACGCACACACAACCGTTTCTCCAAGTGTGCGTGTCAAGAAGTAAAAAAAAAATTCGACTAAAGTTACGCTCCGCTCATGCTCGACCGTTTCCAGAGGCCAGGACGTAACAACGCTTTAAGATTAAAAAGAAAAGATGGTTGTATATGTTTCTTTTAGGATGTTTGTGTATTTTTGATATATAAAAATATTTAAGTTTTTAAAAAACGATAGAAAATCGTTCTTTGATAGGTTCAAGAAGCATATTACATACATATCTCAATATTTCAGGTTTTGTGGATTGACACTGTATTGCTTATTCGCGTCCATATGGACCAATAAGGGCTATAATACACAGAATAACACAGAGTGCATATGCATAGCTTAAAACTATATATACTATTGATCGTCTAGCGTGATTTTATGTAAATCGATATGGCGACTTATTGCTAGACGTTCTTTGGTCATATAGTTTTATGCTACGCATATGCAACTATGTCATTTTGTGTTATAGCCCATAGTCTGTAAACTAGTGCAGCCAGTGTATGGAAAAAACAAACTTATGTGCATTTTCTTATTCTAGTTCAGAACTAGTACAGTCCTGAAAGGTGGAAAGAGAACAAACCTTTTATGTACAGATCACTAGTGGAAACCATATAAGTAATACTCCTATAGTACTAGCTTCGTATAATTCCCATGAGCGGTTTTACCGCCGATGAAGTGAGACAGATGATAGACGTATTGACCGTTCTGCGCATGCGCAAGATTCCGAGGTACGAGTAGGCTGCGCAGACCGTATAAAAAGGCTTAGCCTGCTTTTACATGGAGCGTAACTTGCGTCAACCAATCAATTTGTTTCAGCTAGTATACGCAAATATGCTGAGACGATTTAATCGGCTGACGCAAGTTACGCTTCATGTAAAAGCAGTCTTAGTGCTGATTAGTGCCAGATATTTTCAACTAAAGAATAAATCACGTAAGGTATGAAAGAAAACTTGTTAAACTATACTTAACAATGTGTAACTTGTTAGAAATATATAGATATAAATATATACATGTAGTTACATGTATATATAGATATATATGAGTAATATTAATTTTAAAATTTAGTCTAAAGAAATGGTTTTAAGATACTAGAATGCAATATAATAAATAAAACAAGATTTACAAAAATATATTTATTTCAACAGTTACAGTACAAATAATTACACAGCCACACAAAAAAAAAATTTCTTTGGCCTGGGGATCAGACCATGTTTATTATATGTTTTTGAAGTCGCTGAATCCGAATCCGAGGTCCATTAAACCCTATCGGGTCGGGGTTCCGCCATAACCTCAAAAAACACCATAATCTGAGCTCGAAACCCATATAATCTTTTGATTCAAGCCATAAACACAAAAACCAAT
>NW_018021458.1:5992-7919 GCF_002006095.1 Pseudomyrmex gracilis
GGGTTTAATGGACCTCGGATTCGGATTCAGCGACCCCAAAAACATATAATAAACATGGTCTGATCCCCAGGCCAAAGAAATTTTTTTTTGTGTGGCTGTGTTATTATTGGTTCTTAAATAAAATTAATTTTGTGTACTTAAAATGTAAAAAATTGTAAAAACTTTATATGCTCAGTTTTCTACTTTTTTATGAGTTATCCATGTACAGAAATATGTTCTTTTTTTGACGGCTTGCGGTTGCACAAGTAACCTTTTTTGAGTAGATATTTTTCTAACCTTATTGTCACGTTATAAGCTTCGCTTTAGCTATATTATGGTTTCTGCGTATTCCCATAGTATCTCAATTGACCCTCCACTCCCACGATTTAGTGCATGCGCAGAACGCACATTTCTTCTAACAAAGTGAGAAAACGATATCGTCTGCACTGTGATATTTTCAGAACTTTTCTAGCCAAACGAGCAATAGAAAAGTATTACATACAAGGTGTGATCAAAAAGTAAGGTGACTCTTTGAATTTTGCGCGCTTTGTACACTCTAATTTCAAAATTGTTTTTTGCTGTGTTGGTCACGATCATATGTTCACAGTTTTGACTATATAGCATGTGTTGTTTTTATGTGAGAGGCATAAAGGTTAGACTCGTGTTTGCGTGATCGGCGATTTTTTGCTGTTGAAAATAATGGAGCAGAGAGTTTGTATTAATTTTTGTGTAAAAAATGGTATTAAATGTTCAAAAACTCTTAAAATGTTGACAGTGGCGTACGGTGAGTCACCTTTGAGCAAACAAACTGTTTATAAATGGTATAAGTTATTCCAAGAGGACCGAGAAAATGTTAACAATGAACCTCGCTCTGGACGTCCCGGCACGTCAAAAATCGACAAAAATGTTCAGAAAGTGAAAGAAATTGTGTTGAAAAATCGTCGAATCACGATTAGAGAAGTAGCTGATAATCTTAACATATCGTTTGGCTCATGCCAATCAATTTTAACGAATGTTTTGGGTATGACACGTGTGTCAGCGCAATTCGTTCCAAAACTGCTTAATTTTGATCAGAAGCACACACGCACACGTCGTTACTAGTGAGTAGGTTTTTGGTCACAAACAATACTACCATCATGCCTCAGCCACCGTATTCACCAGACTTGGCCCCGTGCGACTTTTTCCTCTTCCCAAAATTGAAAAGGCCCATGAAAAGACGAGGATTTGCGACGATTGAGGAGATTAAGGCTGCATCGCTGGAGGAGCTCAAGGCAATACTCAAAAGTGCATTTCAGAAGTGTTTAGACGACTGGAAAACTTGCTGGCACAAGTGCATTGTATCAGAGGGGGATTATTTTGAAGGGAATAACATAATTTTGGATAAATAAATGAATATTTTTTTATAAAAATAAAAAGGTACCTTATTTTTTTATTACACCTCGTATATGGTGGAAACCAGTCCGTAAGTTTCAAGCATATGCGCAATAATACACGAAATGACATAAAGTTCATATGCATAGTATAAAACTATATAAACCAATGAGCGTCTAGTACGGGCGGGTTCCGTTTGACCACAGTACAATTCGACACCGCTCGATTCGACACAGATTTATTCGACACCAAATTATAGTCCGGTCAAATTAGATCAAAAAATAAGAGTGAAGCTACATAAATTCGGATCAAGCTGAAAATGAGTGAAATTGTTCAAAACATAATTAAAAACAAAATTTCAAAACTCCCCATCGTTCCTGTTTAAGGAAAAAAATTGACTCGAGGTCAAAGGTCAAAGAAATGAGTTTTTNGCGATTTTCTGCGAAACGGTAAGTTTTATCGCAAAATTTCCTCAGACAAAAATTGTAGATTATAAAATTATCTACAAAAAGGGTATTAATAATTTTTTTCCTAAGTACGAACGTTTCTGAGATATAACGATGCAAAAACTTATAAG
>NW_018021458.1:9839-11833 GCF_002006095.1 Pseudomyrmex gracilis
ATCGTACGGTGTCGAATAATTTGGTGTCGAATAAATCTGTGTCGAATCGAGCGGTGTCGAATCGTACTGTGGTCAATAGAGTGTCACCCGTCTAGTACGATTTTATGTACATCATTATGGCGACATAATGCTAGACGCTCAATGGTTTATATAGTTATATGCTATGCATATGCACTCTGTTATTTTGTGTATTAAGGCCGAAGCACAGACTTTTGCATAACGTATAACGCATAAGACATAAGAAAATCAACCAATCAGAGGTATTTATTTCTATCCCCACTTTTCGTTCTGCAGATCTTGATTGGTTGATTTTCTTATGTTGTATGCGTTATGCGTTATGCAAAAGTCTGTGCTTCGACCTTTATAGCTCTTATTGGTCTATGTGAACGTTAATAAGCAATACAGTGTCAACCCACAAAAACTGAAATATTGACATATTTATGTAGTATGCTTCTCTAACCTATCAAAGAACGTTTTTCAATCGTGTTTTTAAAAACTTAAATGTTTTTATATATCAAAACTACACAAACATCTTAAACGAATTATATACAAAAATCTTTTCTTTTTATTCTTAAAGCGTACTTTCCTCAAAATAGCGATGTGGGATGACACTGTATTGCTTATCGGCGTCCATAAAAGGGTTGTTCTTTTTCCATACTTGAGAACTCTGAAAAGTGTACACTAAAGCGTTCTTTTTACCGGACATGAGGTCACACTAGGCTGTTCTTGTTTGAACTGCAACAGCCCGAGGTCTGCGCTAATTCTGTACTCGCTGCCCTAGGTCTTGATCAAGTGTAAAGTGAGTGCAAGAGTAAACTTCAAGTAAAACAACAACAACTCAAGAGTTCACTTTTACGAAAAAAAACTACGAGCAGTAATATATTGCAGCAGTAGTACAAAAGAATTACTGGCATTCTGTGTAAGTGCTAGTAATATTCCCAGTGATTTCTGTAATAGTTAATAATATTCTTGAGTGATTGTCACTAATATTTATATTACTGATTTCTTTATGTAATCGGTAGTAGTTCTTTTTCGTAAGAACACTCATTTGTCAAAGCTTGAGATTAAACTCTTGAAATTATTTAGAAGTTAAAAACTGGAGATTATTATTTACTTCCAGATATTAAATAATAAAATTCAACGGCCAAAAGAGTAACTTAAATACCTACGATATGAATAAATAATTAAAATATAAATAAATAATAAATAATTATAAGAGTAAAATAAATAATGAAAACTACTGGAGTTGGTGTGTTAGGTTTTTTTCTTTAATAAATTTAGTAGACTCATAAAAGTAGAAAACGAACGTTTCGAAACATTATAATAACAAAATTTTATATCCAGAATTCATGTAGACATCTTGCTCAAGAAAATCACTAATTTTTGATCTTCTTGAGCAAGTTGTCTAAATTACAATATAATATAAAAAATGTGAATTTTGGATATAAAATGTTTGTTATATGAATAATTTAAATAAATATACTATATGTACACACCTATTCATATTAGTTGTTACTCCATTAGTTGTACACTTTGTATTCTAATAATTAGAAGGCCGATACGAGCAGTAATACAGGAACTTCGTGTATAAATAATAGACTTTTATTCAAAAAAAGATCACAAACGTTTCGGTCCGCAAGTTTGGACCTTCCTCAGTGTGAAATATTACATCTGATGAAAATATTACAGAATAAGCGCAAAACATACATAACAATAAGATTAAAAAATAACAATTTAAATAAACTCACTCAATCAAAACAGCATAACAAAACACAACATCACCGCAATATAATAAATGATGTTAATCGAGTAAAAACGATGGAAAATAAATTCTGTGTACTGACAAGAAAACGTAACGACAAGTAAATATATAGAAATATTCCCCACTATATGATCAGAAGATCAAAGGTTCGCAATAGGTCAAAAAACATGTTTATAAAAGAAACAGACTAAACCTTAGATTTATATAATTCAAGAAAAGAGAAATAAGGCTT
>NW_018021458.1:12332-40799 GCF_002006095.1 Pseudomyrmex gracilis
ACCTCAATCATAAATTTAAAATTTTTTTGTTGAAAACAAGGGTCAGATAATAGCATAATTCTATCGACCATATTTAAAACCGTGCCAATTTGTTGAGATTGCGGATGGGCAGAGTAAAAATTCAAATATTTGCCAGAAAAAGTACGTTTATGAAACCAATCAAAAATTATTTTACCATTAAAATTCAAAACATTAACTTCCAAAAAACTTAAACAATCATTATTTTGAACTTCAATAGTAAATTGTAATCTGTTATTGTAACTGTTAAACATGTCTAAAAGTGAAGTTAAACAATCAGGAGGTGCTGTTAAGATAATATCATCTACATATCTAAAATAAAAAGAAGGCTTGAATTTTAATTTTTTCAATATGAACTTCTCCAAATCTTGCAACACAATATCNGCAATAATTGGAGAAAGAGGAGACCCCATAGGCATTCCGAAAGTCTGTTTGTATATTTTATCATTAAAAGAGAAAAACGTTGATGTTAGAACAAAATCAATTGCATACAAAAATTCTTTCAAAGGAACTTTAGTGTTATTNCTAATATATTTCCATCTAACTTTGATCGCTTTAATAGCTAGATCGATAGGTACATTTGTAAACAATGAAATAACATCTAATGATACAAGCAAATGACCGTGCTGCAGTGTAAGACCCCCTAATTTTTTAACAAGATCAAAACTGTTGCTAACAAAGCTGCTCAAGACAGGTATACTTTTGTGAATTAATTTATTTATCAATATGTTAGATAATAAAATGCTCCAAAAACTTTCAAAATAAGGAAATGTTGATACGGCAGTTTGAAGCANACACTGGTGTTGAAGTGTAAGGTGAACAACTACAGTTACCAAATAGCTACCATGAAGATGTGACAGCATTATTGTTTGTGACACACATTTTTACTAACGTTTTTCCATCTATTTACTTATTAATTTATATTGATAAAGACCCAAATCAAGGGTCGAAACGTTTATATAGACCACACATTCGTTAATAAACATTGTTCACCTTACACTTCAACACCAGTGTTTGCTTCAAACTGCCGTATCAACATTTCCTTATTTTAATTTATTAAAATACTCAGCAAAGTGATGCAACGGACTATTGATCGTAGAAACAATTAATCTAAACGGGTTATCTTTTTTGTGAATTTTTGGTATCCCGTAAGCCCGAGGTAATAAGCCATCACTAAATTTGATAGATTTATAAGAAAGATCAGAAATAAAATCCTTCTGTACCCAGTCTCTTAACAGTACTTTGTATTCTCACAGTTTCTTATCATATGTTGCGTGAGACTGTTGTTACCTTCGTCTTTGTTTGTCAGCGATGTGAGGGTTTGCAGACCCTTTATTATTAGCAGGCTAACTAATAGTAAGTTTATTTTTTTTTCTTTTTTTTGAGTTACATATATATAACACTCTTGAATCTTAAATTACAAATTTTAATTTATAATTTTATTTAATACCCGATTACAGACCTTTTGGTACATAAACATTATGTATATGTGTTTATGTCATTGAATATTTGTCTTCTCTTGTCTCGCCGTGCTTAGTTGGTTGACACCTAATATAAATAGGTGTGTACATATATTTATTTCACTTATTCTTATAACAAACAGTTTATATCCAGAATTCACATTTTCTTATATTATATTGTAATGTAAACAACTTGCTCAAAAAGATCAAAAAATAAAGTGATCGAAACGTCCATTTCCTACTCCTATGAATCTACCAAATTTATTAAAAAAAAAAAAAACTAATTCAGTGGACTACCGGCGACTTTGGTCTATCTTAATTATTTAAAAATATTAAATTAGTATGCACTTAAAAGTAAAAAATTATATATATACATAGACAATATACATATTATTATAACATACTACCATGATCGAATAATAACCGGAATTTTTAATTTAAACCTCGCGGGCTTATTGGTTTAGAATTCTGTTGTTTGTGTCACGTTGGCAGCACTGTTACGGACACCCATGCCAAGCTTCTGCTTATCAGCTGTTCATTTACCTTTATGACAGTGATTTCTTTACATCAAGGTTTTACGTCGCGGCGATTTTTACAATGGATTCAAAACTTGAACAACGTTCTTGCATTAACTTTTGCTATAAAAGTGACATTAAATGTTACAAAAGTGTTATGATAACAATACTCTATCAAAAACACAGGTGTACCAGTGGTATGAACGCTTTAAAAGTGGTCGTGAAGCTGTTGAGGACAATGCTCGTCCTGGGAGGCCATCGACATCGAAAACTGATGAAAACGTCGATGAAATCCGACAATTGTTGATCGAAAATCGCAAAGTGACAATAAGGGAGATAGCTGAGACCACCAACATATCATTCGGATCCGTTCACAGCATTTTGAGTGAGGATTTGGGTCTGAGGCAAGTCACTGCGAGATTGGTGCCAAAAAAACTGA
Organism: Pseudomyrmex gracilis; assembly: GCF_002006095.1. Taxonomy (NCBI): domain Eukaryota; kingdom Metazoa; phylum Arthropoda; class Insecta; order Hymenoptera; family Formicidae; genus Pseudomyrmex; species Pseudomyrmex gracilis. The sequence continues at coordinate 14,765 of NW_018021458.1, forward strand.
ATTTCGTCCAAAAATTCTCGTGAGTTTCTTGTCAAAAACAACACCAATACCATTCAACAACCGCCCAATTCACCTGATCTGGCACCATGTGATTTTTTCCTATTCGATCGACTTAAAAAACCACTACGAGGAACTCGTTTTGAGAGTGTGGAGGCAATAACGCTAAAATCGCTGGAGGCACTAATGGCTATACCAAAAACCGACTTCCAGAAAAGCTTCGAGGGGTGGATTAAACGCTGGCACAAGTGCATCGCAGCCGACGGGGACTACTTTGAAGGGGACAACTTGAATTTTGAAGAATAAACATGTACTTTTTTTTTTATGAATAAATTCCGGTTATTTTTTGATCATGGTAGTATATAATATATTTTTTAATTTTACAATATCAACATACTGAGCCATGCATTACGCCATGTTCATTGCTGCACTATGGCGTTATTTATACACCCTCAAGAATTGTTGCATTTGCCTTATACTCATGTGCATTCTCTTGTCCTCGTTCAGAACTAGTACAGTCCTGGAATGTGGAAAGACAACAAACCTATAGTCTTATGCTCTGGATTTGCAGTTATGTCATTTTGTGTGTGATGACCCTTACGCTTAAGACTGCTTTTATATGGAACGTACCTTGCATCAACCAATCAAATTGTATCATTGTATTTGCGTGTGGTATTTGTGACGATTTGATTGGCTGACGCAAGATATATATATACTTATAGATACGTTCCATGTAAAAGCAGCCTAACTACTAACAATTAAAGCCCGTTCTACATTAAGCGTAAGCAGCCGATTGCACAATCTCAAGCGATATTGCGATCGTCGTAAGGTACCTTTTCATATACGCAGCACGCTGCGGCAGCAGACGTCACATGACTCAAATTGTCTGCTTCTGCTATTATAATGGAATTTAATGTGCACTAATACTATATAAAATTCCATCAACTTAACGCAGAAAATGGCATCAAATGAGATAAAGTAGCAAAAGCAGTTTTAACAAATTTGGGTCACGTGACGTTTGCTGCCGCAGCGTGCTGCGTATATGACAAGATACCTGTAAGGTCGTCGCTAGCAGAAATCGCAAAGTTTGCCGAAACCCAATGTTTGCGTCTCTGTGATCTTGCGGCCAACAAGCCAATAAGCATCGAGCTCTCCACTTTTGTGGCATTTTCTATTCTATGCTGACTGGCTGTAACTTCCGACTAATGTAGATGCTCAAATCGAACGATTCTTGCAACTCTCGACAATGCGATCGTGCGATTTATCTTTTGTGATCAATGTAGAACGGGTTTAAACTGACTATAGTCCGTTCATTGAGAGAAGAAAAGCCTCATGCCTATAATAAAAGAAAAGCAAACGAAGACAAGATAGCGATGATCGTTCCCTTATCCGCACCACCCGCTGACATCTTTACAAGCAGTAAAGTGGAAAGCTTACTGGTAGGAGATACGCGCAAAACAGAAAAGGTTTTGTCCGTTTAGATTCTCATCTCTCAACAGACTATCACAGTAAAGTGATTTGGCTTTCTTAAGGCGCTCGCAAAAAGAACGCGGTAACCAATAAGCAGTCTTGCTTTTATGAAAACTATGCTGCTCTTTCATGAAAGAATAAAATGGTGATTGGCTACCGCATTGCGCGAAAAGGCCATTCTACATATAGCGCAGTCCAGCTGCTTTGTGCGCATACGGTTACATTTTTTAAAACATATACGTATCACGTTGTACGTTTATTTTCATATTACCTATGTATTACTGTTGATGTTTTTTTATTTTTGTAGTGCAAATATACTCCATGTTTTAATGTATAAAAAATTAGAACACTTTAGTTGATTAATAAATTAAATATAATGCGTCTGTGACTACACAGGTGGTTTTCTTACACTCATATTGTTACAAGCACATATTTTTTGTAGATATGGTAGTCATTATTATACGCAATTAGACTATCAGATCTAAATATATACAACTCAGAAGTCATAACAAATTCCTAAAAATAAATGTAACAAGATTGTTTCTAATAACTACAACAATATAAAATCTAGAAGCCCTTACGAGCCATTCGCAGGAAGTTTGTGCGGAAACTGTGCGTGTATATATATATATATATATATATACAGAATGGAATTTCCGAAGCGATAGTTCCTGAGTTAGTGAAATGTGGTAAGCATGATACCTCTGGGCATGGAGAATTCTAAGAACTGTTGATTTTGATATTCTATGTTCTCTTACAATTTGCCGAGAACTATAGTGAGGATTAAGATGGATTAATACAAGGACCGTAACAACGCGATTGTCATTTTCTCCATATTCGTGATGACGAAGTTCTCGACGGAGTTGTCCATCTCGAGCCCTACGAGTAACATCTCGGATAGTAACGTTACTCGGGTGCCGACTGTTTAAATAACGTTCAGCATAAAGTGCGGCTGTATCAACATAAACTCCTCGACACTCTCCTAAAATCAAAATATCTACAATTATATTTGGAAGGTAATCAGCCATTTTAGAAATTTATTTCTTTGTTTTTTTTAAGAAAAAAATTTTGGTCATTTTCAAAAAATTGTCATTTTATAACTTAAAAACGATTTTGACATATCAGTCTTTTCAATTTTTTATGGTTATTATAACCTCTATTTTTTCAAATCTTTTTGTCATAGGTTTGTTACTTTACCACACATAAGCTGCGATATAACGTTCACAAATATGGAGAAAATGACAATCGCGTTGTTACGGTCCTTGTATTAATCCATCTTAATCCTCACTATAGTTCTCGGCAAATTGTAAGAAAACATGGAATACCAAAATCCACAGTTCTTAGAATTCTCCATGCCCAGAGGTATCATGCTTACCACATTTCACTAACTCAAGAACTAACGCTTCGGCAATTAGCAGAACGTCTTCAATTTTGTCACTGGGCCGTACAGAATCCAGAGTTATTTACTTTTGTTATGTTTTCATATAAGGCAACACTTAATAATACTGGAGAACTAAACAGACATAATAGCCATTACTGGTCAGATGTGAATCCACACTGGCATAGAGGCGTTGATAACCAACATCGTTGAAGTCTAAACGTTTGGTGCGGGATCGTAAATGGCTATCTTATTGGCCCTTACGTTTTTGACGGCAATGTAAATCAACATAATTTTTTAGAATTATGGAGAGAGACCATTTAATTGGCTTACTTGAAGATGTTGATTTGGAAACAAGGCGAAGAATGTGGATACAATTAGATGGTGCAACACCGCATTTTGCACGGATTGTAAGAACATTTTTAAATGAACAATACCCAAACCGGTGGATTAGACGCGGAGGTCCCATTGCATGGCCTTCTAACTTCACCTGATTTTTATCTTTGGGGATTTCTGAAAAACGTTTGTTTTGAACAGCAGCCAACACCAAGACAAGATATGATGGAGCGCATAAGTAGAACTTGTGCATCGATTCTAAGAAATGTCTTGCTTTTTGCTGTAGCACATTTTTTGCGAAGATGTCACTTGTGCATTGAAGCGAATGGTGCTCAGTTTGAGCACTTACTTAATGGTTAAGTTAACAGTCAAAAGTGAGAGGCAAGAGGACTTACTCTAATCAAACACCCCGAATCGTGAGAGGCAAGGGAACTCACGCTAATCTAGCACCCCGAATCGTGAGAGGCAAGGGAACTCACGCTAATCTAGTACCCCGAATGGAACATAGTCCTATTACGTCCACGTCGTTGTTCCTGGGTAGCGCAAAAAATAGAAAGTTAGCGCACTTAACATGTGGAATTTAATTGTTTCAAGAACAATAAGCGACTAAACCTGCTGGTAAATATGGTTTCTAGGTAATGGGTGAGTTAAGGGATAAGTAGGTTAGCTCGCTTGTGGTGTAGAATCAAATAATCTTAAGAAAAATAAGCGACTAAACTCGCTGTTCCTAGGGTCTAGTGGGTAGGACTACTTGCGATTTGGTAGAGGTGGTTTCTTGTAGGCATTGGGTGGATTATCAAAGGTTTTGCTTACAAAATAACTCTGACCTTAACACAACCTTCAGAATCGAGTCGAAAGTCAAACTAAGAATTGGTACCAAGACATAATTTTCTCCATTCCATGAAACTTTTGTCGGAAATATTTGGCTGTTTTTAAACTCTAAACACCTATTTTTCAACATTTTTAGCAAAAATGGCTTTTATCTGACCTGGCCGTAACCTTGAAAGATTCAAAAATATTTCTTTTCAGAGTAAAGTTTCTCGTTCTTTTCGAATCTGAAATTAAAAAAACATGTTTCCTTGCAAACCTCCTATTTTTAACGTTTAAGTATCCATTTTTCAACATTTTTTGGAAATGTGACCTTTATTTGACCTTGCCGGAAACTTGAATAAATAGGAAATTTACATTTTTAACGTAAAATTTTTCGTTCTTTTCAAATCCGGGATTAAAAGAACATGTTTCCGTTTACACCTTCTGTTTTTAACTTCTAAATATCCGTATTTCAACAGTTTTGGAAAATTTGACTTTTGTGTGACCTTGCTGTGACCTTGAATAAGTCAAAAATAGACATTTTAAGAGTGAAATTTTTCGCCCTTTTCAAATCCTGGGTCAAAAGTAGGTGTTCTTAGTTAAAAAAATCACTTTGACCTTGAAATGACCTTGAAAATGAGGTTCACGGTCATGGCCACTGATACTGTTAGTTGACCCCCTTTGTGCCCTACAACTTTTGTCTAAAACATTTTGTTGTATCTCACCAACATTCCGAGGTATTTTTCATTATAGATTAAAATGGTCCATTCTGTGTATATATTTATATATATATATGTATATATACACACACATGTAATGAATTCTACTTGTAAAGTTTTAAAAGTGAGTGTTTTTTTAATTGAAATCTCAATTTATAAATTCATACGAAATGATGGATTTGCATCTTACATATGAAAAACCCCGGACACCCCTTTAACTAATTGTAAAATATTGCGAAAAAAACTTCTCGGCCAGGAGTCGAACCTGGAATTTCCGGCTTTCCGTGCCATCGCCTTCCCTGTCAGGCCACCGAGGCACTTGGAGTTAGTCTCGCAATACTTATACATATATCGAAGATGGTCTGATAATGTTGGTAACGCTAATTTGCAGCCAGCGTAATTTTTAACAATTAAAATTTAAGGCTTTCCGTTACGTAACGTGGGCAAATGCAACGTGGGCAATCGCAATGTGGGCAAAAGCAACTCGCGGACAATTGCAATGTGGGCAATAGCGATTGTGGGCAATCGCAACGTGGGCAATCGCAACGTGGGCAATCGCAACGTGGGCATTTGCAACGTGGGCAATAGTAACTGTGGGCAATAGTGACTGTGGGCAATAATGACTGTGGGCAATCGCAACGTGGGCAAACGGTACTCTCCCTCCACGATCAACGTCTCGTGAATCTGAAACATAGAGCAAGGTTATGTGTTTGTCTGTTTTTTGCTCTGTGAGTTGTATTGGAAGGATGACAAATTTGTTCTTTTTTTTATTTTTCTTTAATTCCATGTTGTACACATTGACGGAGATGACGTTGAGATGTTCAAATTTTGATATTTGGTGTATAATCAGTGGAAACTCAATGTCTTGTAGATTCTGCACTGTTTTATAGTAGGGATACGATGATGTGCGGTGTCCATTTTCTTTGGTTGGATAAAGATCGACCACCGACCATGCAAAGTATGCATTGTCTTCAGATAACACAGTAAATACCGCTCTCTTATATTTACCTTCTGGTGGCAAAGTTATATGACATCCTGGACGCAATGGATTATATTTGTATACGTTTACAGTTAAATTCAGTATACGTGACAAGGCCCACCGATTATCGCGTTCTTGTAATTCATCTAAAGACGCTAACGTAGGTTCAATGATGTATTGCTTGTAACAGTCGTCTAAATTAGTTGCACACAAAATTTCCGAATTTCAGGTAGTTATACTTTTATTGACCTGTTTGTCTCCCGATACAAATTCATCAGTAAACGTTGTATTGATTTTAAGATTATTGTGATTTTCAATGGCATTTTGCACTTTTTCCAACACCGTGCTTCTTGCGTGTTCAAAAAAATGGCGAGGTTCAACATGATTTTCGTTGATGGTAGCACCCGTCATTAGTCTACTCTCAAAAGCGGTGTCTATTTCTCGCCATGTAAGTCTACCCGAGTAAAAAATCAAACACGGCCCTAAGAAGGGCGCGTGAGGTTTTATCCTGTTGCCTGATAAGGTCTTGTTAAGGCAGCCTGACAGCGCCCTGATCAAAAATGTAACGTCGTGTTACATATGGCCCTGATAGCAGGTTTCTGACCGGGCTTTAGTACGGCGGATCCTTTACGAGCCTTATTATTTTTATACCCCTGATAGGAAACTGTAAGAAGAAGAAGAAGGTTTGTGGATTACTATTAGCCTAACAGTTTTCTTGACTTGCACTTCCAGATTTATCAAAGGTTTTTTCACTTTCATCCAAATTTTCTATTGATGAACGGTTTTGACTAGCGGTAGATGTCGATAGTTTTGATATTGAATAATCCTCATCTAAAATCAAATGTTTCATAAATGTATATATTCATAAGTATTATGTATAGTATATATATGTACGTCTATGTAAATGTTAACTATGAATAATATTGATGCAAAATCTAAACAGCGCACTACTTGGTCCAAAATAATACTTTTGCGTCACCTTGGACGTGAAAATAATCTTTAGGTAATTTCGATTTTCAAACCTGGATTTTCTGAATATATATATATATTCAGATCTAAACGGATTCGAAATATCCAGATATCTGAATATATATATATATATATGTTCAGATATCCGGATATATATATACACATATATACATTTCTATATAACAGTAATTTAACCTACAAATAATTACCTACTACCTATTATGTAAACTACAAATAATGTAGTGTACGTGCCTTTTTTCCGAATTGCACGAAATCTTTGAACACGTAATCGTGTTAATTTTCTAATTTTTTCCGCACGATCCATTATTTTTTATTTCACTTCACACAACAGTATGAAAATTGCAATTTCACAATGAAGTTTTCTAACTCTCAATGATTCTTATTTCAATAGAATGTGCACATGCGCAAATTCAATAGAGAATTTTAGAAAAAACTCAATCGGGACCGCATAAGGATTTCCTCAATGAAGCGCTATTAGAGCAGCCCTCATTGCGGCGCTGACAGAAGGGCCACACGTATCAAATAATACGGTAACTCTGATGTAGACACTATCAGCACCGGATCAGGTTTTCCAAAATAAGGCAAGCCATGACATTACCTGATTGCGCCCGGAGCAAAATGCAGGCAAACCTTAATCATTTTCTACTCGGGTATGTCCGGCGCCAGTATATGCAAACTGTCAACGCAGTGAGTTTTTCAATCCTTCGAGTCGAGCAATTCTAGCGACCAGCAATCGTTTGACTCTTACAGACAGTCGCACACGTTTGTTCCGACTATGTTCTTCCTATAATTGGAGACATTCTTCACACCGCTGCTCCCACGCGACAAACTTTTTTGTGAGTTCAAACGAGTCGACTGTTCCCAATACATTGCGCTCTAATTGCGCGATTGTTTCCATTTTTTCCTCTTATAACACTTTGATTTTGAGACATACAGCGATTGCTTGCTCCAACCGTTGTATGATAAAATACTAATTGTATGCAACGGGTTTTGTCTTTTTATAGTGCATTTTTGCTGATGCTATATTTTGTTGATGTAGTTTTGCATATTAAATTATACACGCATCTTTGTTTAATAGAACTGACATTTGATACACAAAAAAGTGCAACTTTTGGAAACTGTATCTTTGAATGTGATAAAATCGACGATATCTGATATTCGACAGAAGTGCATTTTGCAGAATTTATGAGGTATATGTAAAATTGCGCAATCGTTATTTTCTACTACGCAGTTAGCACTTTGTGCTGACACCAGCATTTATTTTTTAACTTTATTATATATTAAGATTATGTTACTTTAATACGTGATCAAGTCGATGAAATTTGATATCCGACAAAAAAACTGCATATTTTGCAGAATTTATGAGTCATTTTATCATCATTTGTTTTCTTCAATACGCAAGTAGCAATCGTTGCTGTCATCAGCAAGTTTATTTAATATAGGTTTATGTTACTTTAAATTTTACGTGATCAAATTGATTGATTTAGCGCTATTATTATGTCGTTATTATTCGCGACGCACGAGTTGTAAAATTTACATTAAACAATAAGTAGTTGTACATGAAACCACCCACTGTAAAATTTTTGGTAACTTTAAATTCGTGTATTGAAAATATGTATTATTGGTTGGCAAAACATACCCATGTAGTAAATACAAAGTTTGCACAGTTTGTTCGCGTTCTACAAGAACAAAATATCACTGATCTAAGCAACGCTGTAACAGCGATATGTCAAAGTGGAGTGTACGACAGTATCGTGATTATAGATTGTGAATTATTAGCATGCGCTTAAAAAAATGTTTTATATGATGCATGTAAATAATATTTTCCAGCATGACTAAACTTTAAATATAAAAAGTGAATATTATGTCTTTGGTATTTCTCGCTAAAACAATTGCAATTACTTCGCGCTAAAATAAAAAAAATGCAACTTTGCAATACTCTTGCTAAAAATTGCACCTCTGCAAATTTAGGCGTCCCTGCATATAATGTTACATACCGCGGCACATGTCGAAACACTTTTTGCACTGCTATACTCGTCTCGCTTTGCACTGCATTCTAAAATTTAGACGTCACACCCAAACTATATTGTTTGTAGCAATTATATTCTATACAATTTTATCCATATAAAAAATACATACCTTGAAGTTGCCATATTGTCACGTCGTTGCCGCCGCCATATTGCATTGCGTGTGACGTCGTTTCTGGTGCGCGTGTGAAGTCGCCATAAAGTGACACCAGTTTTTGCGTGACGTCAGTGCCACGCCCCAGCGTGACGTCATAGTAACGTCGTACCTCTTCCCCCTATGACGGCATACCCCGTGACGTTACCCCCGCACCCTGTGACGTCATTGTGATGTCACACCCCTGTGACGACATACCCCGCGCCCCCTCCCCTTTTGTGTAACGTCATAGTGACGTCATTATCCCGTCCCCGCGTGACGTCACGCCACGTGCCCCCACTCCTTTTTTGTGTGACGTCACCCCTCCCTTTGTGACGTTATACTCCGCACCCCCTCGGAGCTCCCGAATTAGAACCGGCCCTATTTCATTACTTTTGTCCATCTCTAGTGAAATTTATAAGAACTATATATTTTGTCTTATCCTGTTCTTGTTTCGCGGTCGCCTCTGTAAAGCTACGAGATAGCGCATCCGCTACATCATTCTGTTTTCCCGGTGTATGAACACTTTCCAGGTCGAATTCCTATAGGAATTCAAACCATCGCACTATTCTGGTGCTATTTTCTGTACACGAGCTGAGAAACTGTAAGGCTCTATGGTCAGTGTAAACTTTAAAGTTATGCTCCATTAGGATTGTGTGCCATTTTTTTAACGCCTATACAAGCACAAGGCACTCCAATTCCGTAATAATATAATTGGCCTTAGCTCTTTTCGAGCTCCTACTCGCATAAGCGATAGTTTAATGTCTTTCGGGTTCATCATTGGAAAACTGGAATAATCTAGCTCCTAGACCCATGTTTGATGCGTCAATGTTCATATCGAACTTTAATCCTTTTTTTTAGCAAGAAGAAGTTTTTTGCATCTCTAAATGCTTTTTTCCCCTTTAAAAGCACTTTGTTGCGCCTTACTCTATTCGAACTTTACATTCTTGTAAAAGCAATTCCAAAAGTTGTGTCATACGTGACAAATTTTTAATAAATTGCCTGTCCCAATTGATTAGCTCCAGGAACGATTGAAGCTGTTTCTTATTTTTCGGTCGTTTGAACCTACTTACAGCATCCATTGTCTCCTAATTACTTGAGGCTTTCATCTCTGAGAAGATGTGTCCCAAAAATGTGACCTTGTGTTGAAGCCACTCGCTTTTGTAGATTAACGCGGAAACTCGCTTCTCTTAGTTTCCTCAGAACATAATCTAAGTGTTTGAGGTGTTTTTCTAGACTATTCGACGCGATTAAAATATTGTCCAAGTACACTATAAAAAAATCTAAGTCCTGATCGTTAAGCGCCAAATTCATGGCTCGCGAGAAAGCCGACCCGGAGGTCTTAAGACCAAACGGCAATCTCTGAAAAACGTAAGTTAGATTATTGTACATGAAGCCTGTATATTTTTGACTTTCTTCCTTTAAGGGTATCTGCCAAAAGGCTTGTGTTACTTCAAGTGTCGTAAAATACTTGCGGTGGCCTATCCGCTGAAAAACCTCCTCTATTGGCGGAGGTTGAGCATGGTCGTTAGCCATTCTTTTATTGAGTTCCTTCGCGTCGAGGCAAAGTCTTATTTGGCCATTTTTTTGATAACCGCCACTAAGGGGTTTATATATTGTGTGGATGCTCTTCAAACAATCCCATCTTGCTCGAGCTCATTAATATACTCCGTGATTGCTTCTCGATGTATCTCAGGAATAGGATATGTCTTAGCCTTACACGACGTTTTTGAATTTATCTTTATCTTGTGCGTGTAGTGAGTAACGCAACCTATACCTCCGCTAAAGAGATCTTCATTTCTCTTGTAAGAGAAATGAAGATCTCTTTAGCGGGGGTATCTCTGCAATCCGGTTGTTTGCTTCTTCCTTCAAAAGTCTTTTAATCGTTGCTATACGGCCAACATCTTCCAAGGAAAGTTGGACATTTTCACCGGTGCAATTGATGATTGCGCGTTGTCTTGCAAGGAACTCCATTCCTAAAATCATCTCATAAGCAAATCTTTTAAGAATATAAAACTCGATAATATACACTTTGTCGTTTATCTCAACATCTAACGCAATTTTGAATGCAATCGGCTCTCCTCTATCTGTAAAGGCGCCTCGTACAGTGAAACGATTAATAGGTATCGTTGTTATTTTTATGCCCGAGTTAAGCATCTCGTCATATAGGTCTTTCAAAATTGCATTAATCTGTGGTCCAGTATCAACTAAGGCACTTATCTCCTTACGTTCTATCTTAGCTATGACTTTGGCTTTTACTCTACAACGGGCCTTATTTTGTTCACTTTCTTGGAACTGATTTAGGTCTTCCAGGATTTCTTCTGTTCTCAACAATGTTATTCTGCCCGATTTTTTGTCAGAGTCAGATGATATGATGTCCGAACTTTGAGAGTTGGACGAATCGTCAAGTGCCATGATCTTAGTGCAAGATTTGGCTTTCACCGTTTTTGGCTCGACTTAGCTAAGTTTGTCTTAGTCGATTCTCGACACTTAACTTTCATCTGAGCACTATGCTTCTTTGGTTTTGCCTCCTCCTCGTCACTATCAGGTAGACTTTCTACTATAGACTGTGGTTCCGCATTTTATACTTGTACTCGCGTTGTCTGTCAACACTGTAGTCTTCTTTAGCTTTATAACGATTACGTGTGTCTTCACGTCGATCTTTGCCGCGATAACTTTGATCATAAAATCTGTCACGGTCTTGGTACGACCCCCGCCATTTCAGATTGCTCCTAGCGTCTTTAGAATCTTTCTTAATTTTTGCGAGATGATCCTACTACTAGGATTGCTGCCCTCTTTACGTTCAGGCTTATAATAACGCTTAAGCATATCCGCGTGCATCAAGTACTCAACTACACCGTTGATAGTCGTTATAATCCCCGGTCTAATCATTGGCGCGGTTTCAGCATCGAAATGACCGGACATGCACGAAATAAACTCGCGATTAGATAACGGAGTGTCTAACGACTTAGCTTTACGTGATAGCTCCAAAATGTATTCAATCAGACTTTTATTTTTCCTTGGGTCATATTTCCCCGAATACAACTGTCGTCTAACACGACCTTGTATTTCCTGGCCCCAAAATCTTTGTAGAAATTGCGCCTTCATCTCATCATATGACTCAAAGTCATAAACATCAAACCAATTTGCTGCTGGTCCAACCAAACAGCGCGGAAAATGTAATAGCATTTCGGCTTGAGACATCTGCTCTTTCTTGGCTATATTTTCGTATCTCTTTAGAAAAGGATTTAAGTCAGATTCCTTGCCGCTGAATTTTAAGTCCTGTACTGGGCTTACCAGCTATCCTCCCTGAAATAATCTGAAAGATAATTGTTGATAAGGCATTATTTGTAAGTTATCTTTACCTATCATGCCTTCTGTATTTAGTCGTTTCAACTGGGTTTTCCTATATCTAACTTTGTCTTGATTTTCAGATACTTGGCTGGTATCGCTTAACTGTTTGTCCTTAGGCTTGTTCTCAGGCTTGGCCCTTGCTTTGTTGCTAAGCTTATCCACTAAAGCTGCCATCTGAGTTTGAAAATTTAATATCATGTCATGCATCTCCTTGGCTGAGTCTTTTTCATCCTGCTTATGAACGCTGAACTCATCACTTATTGGAATTTCAAATGCCACGTTATAAGGATTCTTAGGGATATTACCCGTTTTCTTGGCTGGTGTGCTACGCGTTTTACGCGGCAACGCCTTAAAAGTCTTATTCAACGAGCCTTTCTCTATTACAGAAGTTATAGGTACTATCTTGGTCTTAACCATTTTATCATCGGATATCACACCGTCCGTTTGGCCCTTAAGCTCCTTTGGCGTTCTTATGGTAGCCATTGTTAGGTAAGTATAAGTTAAAAATTATTTAGAACAGTTATTAACTGCTTTTACTCCTATTCTACCTCTTATCTAGGTCTTACGTTTTATCATCAAAACTCTCAGCCCTTAACCTGAGATTAATTGTTTAACAGAACTGTTTTAATTCTTTTTATCTGTTTCAGGTTGTCGAGAGATGCTCAACAATATTCACTGCTACTTCAGGGTAAGTACGGGAATGTCACGGTGAGTATAGTATTTATGATTCTTAAGAGTAATTTTTCACAGTAAACAGTTTATTGTAACTTTGTTAATCAATTTCAGGTGTTATTTCAACTTAAGTGATGCAAGTGAGTTTATTAATGACACTATGAAGTACTACAAGAACAAAATTTTGAAGTCGAGAGAATTACGAGTGTATTTACCGTTTACTTATGTTCCTTAAGAACAAAATCATACACAAATTGTTTCTCTTTAATTGAAACTTCCTTAATTTGTCAACTAAACTCCTTATGAACAAACATTTATCTTAACAGACAAGACTTACTCTCACACTGATGTGTTTGCGTACTGGTCTAGAAATACTTGTAACTCACTCCTAATTCTTGGCTTGCACCTTCCGTTTATGGAATCTTTTACTGACAAGTACTTTAATTTTGTTTATTAGAAAACAAATTCCGTGAATTCTTTTGACCATATACTAGGTTTTATCACGTCTAACCGACAGATAACTGACCTATGTTAAATAGCGTCTTTCTCGTTTAATTTTAGCTCTTAAAAAAAGTTTCTTATTTGTAGGATAATTACTAACGGTAAATAATAACAATATCTCGGATTCTAAAATTTTCCGCGGTCTGGTACGCGCACTTGCCTACTAATACGTTCGTTTCCCGAGAATTTTCAACGCTAATTACATACACTACGACAACTCTTGTTGTGTCCTGTCACGGTCGCCACTTGTTATTTTTAAATCAACTTTAGATTAGTTTTAGATCAACTTTAGGGTAATGAGATCCGTGTTGTGTAATCAGAACAATTTATCCAAAGAGTGAGTAAACGGGTGAAAATGCAATCGCGTTTCTTAACAAAGTTCTCTACAGCCACAAAACGTGCAATATGGCGTTGATTCACCGACAATGACGTGCACTACCACTGTGACCAAGATTAGTTGGTATTTGGCCGGGTACTCACGTTTACGCCTTCACAACGGTCGCCAGGTATTTTCTCCTATACAAATACCAAGATGATTTAATTTCCTTTCAGCCCAGGGTCCTCGCCTCTTCCTTGGATCTCCCCGGATGTTCGCTGCAAGAGACGGAATATTTAACAAAAAACACGCTAACACACAGTATTTCTTTCCACAAAATATCTGTATTTGTAAAATAGTATTTGTTCCAACACATGATTTGCCACTGTACACAAATATTGCACATAAACTACAATGAGCCGCTATATCGCTTTTTATTTTCTGATCAAGTTCGTCATGCGTCCGCACGTACCGACAGTTCTATAACGGCTGACGCCACCAGCGTCGCACGCCTTCTCCTACGCGCGGCAGGTTCCTACGCGGCGCGAAGTAGTCCCTTCTTAACTTTGTAACCAGTGTACAGTAAGACGATCTTTTGTGTGTGTGTGTGTTCCTGTGTCGAGTGCGGTGTGGATGGTATGTTGATTCTTCGTCAATGTGTCTGTTTGTATGTGGGTGGTATAAACGTGGGACGAATGTTAAGCGCGATTGTGTGTATGTATGTGATGTGTGTGATGTAAGTATGTGTGAAAAGTGTGTATCTCCGCTTAACCCGTACGTGCGTGTTTGTACCTGGTGTGAATACTGAGTGAATATTAAGGATGTTTGTGTGCGTGTGTGTGAGAAGCGCGATGTGGGTGTGCGAACGGGGTGTGTATGCGTGCTTACTGTGTCTGTATGTGTTCAGACATGATGTGAGTTCAGAGTGCGTCTTAAGAGTGTTTGTGTGCATGTGTGTCACGAGCATGATGTAAGTATACGAACGGGGTGTGTATGTGTGCTTAATGTGTATGTATGTGTTTATACTTGGTGTGAGTTTAAAGTGCGTCTTAGTTACATGTTCGTGTGTGTTTGCCATGTGTGTGGTGTGCGTTTGGTGTATGTTTGTGTTGTTAATGTGTGTTTGTGGGTACATGAGGTGTGAGTGTACAAATGGTGTGTGTATTACCTATTAGGGTATGTTTTGTGCCTGCAGCGGCTCTTCCCCAACGACCGAACAAAACTAAAATTACAGGAAAACTGAAAATTAACATCACTTTAGGTTCGCAGGCCTACTTAAAACTAACCGTACAGAACTTAAATTATCATTTGCGCTCGTACGCTGTTTAAACTGCCTAAACAAAATAATAAAACAAAAATAACAGAAAAACACAAAACGGCGACGCTTGCCCAAACTTACTGGTAAACAAACAATCGTTACTTACCGAGTACACATATATAAGAAAACTAAATAAGATTAAATAGACGCATTAAAAAATATTCTTAACACTACCGATTAACGTTACAAAAGTATAAAAGTAATATTATATTATGATATGATAATAAAAAAACAATAGGGTTAATATTATAAAGTGAGAATAGCGCCCCGCCCATGGCAATCGTTTAATGTTTTTGTTCACATCTCCTGTCTCGTCCCTCGATCCGTCCTCCTCAAACCTCTCCTCGGACTCCGGTGACATAAACTCTGGTGATTCCGTTCCGGCATTGCTTCCCACCAGCGTCTGTGCCATGGTGTGTCCCACCTGGGAAAACCCGAGGGCTTTCAGCCTCGTTTAGTACTTTATGCCGGTACAACTGGGATAGAGAAGAAAACCCTGAATAAAAATCCGAGGTGTCCAGCTCCGAGAGGCGCTTTCAAGTCGGCCACTGGACCAGGGGAAGGAAAACCCTGATTTCAAACCCGGGCAGGTCAAGCTTGTTAGTCGTGGTGAAGGCAGTCGGCCTATGGGAAGGACACCCAGAAGAAGAAACCAAAATAACAAGGATGGACATGTTCTTAACGCCACTAAAAAACTTACCGGCGCAGGATGATCGGACATCCAGCGTCCGGCAGGGGGGTTAAGATTCTGCCCCTAGACGGGCGTCATCAAGTGAAGAAGTGACTGTCCCGTGCATCACAGGCGGGGCAGTCTCCGTGGCTACTGCGAGTGCGAGTGTGGATCTTACGAGATAAGATCCGAATGATGAGAGGCCTTTTCTGAAGATCTACAGGCGTACGAGACTTTTTACTTTATCGAAGCCTGCATCAACAAGGTCGAGATCGGAGCCTATTAAAATCCAATCTTCATCGGATAAAGAAGGTGCGAGGAGGTCCATCAACGCAAAACTGCTACCAAGTACATCCGGTCAGAGACTGGCGATGTCAACAGAAACATAGGGAACTTCCCCTGTGACCCAAACCCCGGTGACTAAATCTCCGGTTCCCCTAGTGTCAATGCCGTATAATCCGGATAAGCCAAGGTCTTCCGGGTCTTTTAATAAAAGAGTCAGAAAACCGGCTAAAGCGAAGGAAGAGACCGGAATATAAATTGTTGGTAGAAGATGAGGATCTGAAGACAGACGAAGAGAAGATAAGTCCTGCTAAGAGCTATGGTGAAATTCCGGCGCCCTATCTTGGCGCTTTGATATAGAAAGAGCTGATTAATATTGATACAGCTCGAATCAAGAGCAAGAGACTTAAGGTTACCACGCATAAGATCATGAAAACTAGCGTGGGAAAAATCAGAGCGCAAGTGGAGGCCTTTGTGAATTCTGCGGTGAATCTGAGCGACGGAACCACAGCTCCATTAAATGCTGCTTGTGTTGAACTTAAGAGGGATGAGCTTGCTAAGCAAGTTAGAGACCTGCAGATGGAGATAAGAGTATTGAAGCAAGAGAATGCGAACCTCCAGATAGAAGTGAGAAGAATTTCTAAGACGGAGGCCTTGGTTTCTACCCCTAAACCAGAGACCCGTAAAATTGCCGTACAAACGGAGGGCCCGGTTATAACAAAAATGGAAATCATTACGCTTGGAGCAAAACCTGTAGTTGTCGCATCAGGAGATCACAAGAGGATTGTAAAACAGAGTCCAAAATCCCTTTAGTCATCTACCAAAATCCCTGAGGTAAAGCAAAGCAGCGGTAGCAAGGAGAATATTTTACTTCGACAACAAGTGGCAGATTTAACCAAGGCCATAGATACCATCCAACGTAGTATAGAAGGTAAAACGGATACTCCCGAGACTAATGGTCTACCGCGAAAAGTAACAAATCTCACTTCTACTCTCTCATCTCTACAAATAAGGCAACTCCTTCTAAAAATACGGTCTTTCCGTGGGTGGAAGTGGTCAGACAGAGAAGGCGAAGACGTAAAACGCCTAAGACAATTGATCAGCCTGCGGTTCACCTTAGTTCCGACCAAGGTAGGACGACCTCTGTCAAAAAGCGAGGAATGAGGGTTTGTCAAAACCTGGAAGATAGGATAAGTGAGGATAAACAGATACTACAGAAAGATGGTAAGACAACAACGGCTAGCAGAAGGAATGGAGCACCAAAAACGGCGGCAGTGGCTATTCGTCTAGCCCTCCGGAATCAGTTTGCAGTCTCTTAGGGCCTCTTATGCCGAGATTATCAAGCTGGCCAGAACAAAAGTTCCCCTAAAGAACCTAGATATAGATGATGTCCGGATTAGGAGAGACCTTGGCGGTGGAGTTTTGGTCGAAATCCCTGGGACTAATGCTGTCGAAAAGGCAAATACACTCGCCAAGGTTTTGGAGCCTGTACTTGAGGAGAAGGCAGTTGTGTCTCGAACTTGCCGCAAGGGCGAAGTTAGGCTGGCTGGTTTGGACACCTCAATTACTCTTTCTGACGTCAGTGTGGCGATCTGTTTGGGGGATTTTGGAAAGTGTAATGTCACCTACATTACTACTGGATCCATCATCGAGGGACGGAACCGCATGGGTACCATGTAGCTTAGGTGCCCGATTGCAGTGGCTGAACGTCTGGCTGAGGCGGGGCGACAACACGTAGGGTGATCCTCTGCACAGGTCACTCTGTTACCGCTCCGCCCTATCCAGTGTTACAAATGCCTAGAATATGAGCATGTTAAACAAACCTGTCGCAATGACATCAATAGAAACCGCAGTTGTTTCATGTGCGGATCCGAGGAACATCGGGCGCGGAACTGCGACAAGGGGTTGAAATGCGTGATCTGTGAATCGCGTGGATGGGATGCCAATCACCGTCTGGGCAGTCCAGTTTGTAAAGCCAAGGCTCAGGACAGAAATGGCGAAATACTCCCCAAACGAAGGAGCACAGAAGGACATGGAGGTGGACGTTCACAATAATTAATATAATTCAGATTAATCTTAATCATTGTGGTGTGGCACAGGATCTATTTGGGCAGACAGTGCGAGAAAGGGATATTTCTTTGGCAGCTATACAAGAGCCGTGTTGGGTGCCGGAGGTCCCTAACCCGTTTGCTGATTTAGATGGAGTGGAGGCGATCATGTGGGATTCAGCGAATTGGATGGTCAATCACGAATATCATTGGCCGGAAACATGGTTTTGTAGCTGTACGCTGGAAGGGGGGGGAGTGTGACAGTTTTTAGTTGTTACTTTCCCCCCAATCGGACGCGAGCCGAATTCCGGTCAATTTTAGATGAGTTAGAGACAACAATTGGAAACCTTGAGGATAAGTCCTCTGCAGTTTTGGTATTTTAACGCCTGGTCAACTTGTTGAGGATCCGCGCACAACAACGTCCGAGATCACGAAGTAGAAGCGTAGAACTGGTCTTTTGGGTCTTAACGATGGACAAGACTGGACCTGTGTACGCCCTCAGAGAGTCTCCAAAGTGGATCTATCGTAAGCTTCTGTATCGCTTTTCCAGCGGCTTGCAAAGGAGGGTGCTTAGTAATCTGGAATCATTATCGGACACAGGTACATTTCCATTACGGTGGCCAACCGAAAAACCCAGGACGGATGGGCCAGAGGATCACATTTTCTGCGATGAAAGAGAGGAAAATGGGATTTGGACCGGTTTGATGCATTGATCATTGGTGCTGATTGGGGCCATTGTGGGCCGATAGTGAACGCCGAAGAAGGAAGCATCATGGCTGGTGCGTATGGCCACGTACGCATGCGATGTCTCTATGCGCAGAGCAGGAAAACCGAAATCGCGTTGTAACAAGCAACGCCAGCAAAAAATTAATCGGTTTTTTGCCCGTTTGTCATGCTGCAATCACTAATTGTTTATTACAAACTTTTCTATTTTATTAAATTACGTAAATACATGTAATAAATGGTTTTCGTTTCTTGAGTATATCAACAATTATAGATTGCAGCAACTTTACTACAAGCAAGAAAAATCAATACGCTAGCGCTACTAGTTTCATAGTTTAACGGTGCCAACTCGTCAAAAACATTATAATTAAAAATTTTGTAAGAATTTGATGGAATTGTTTTGATTGAGTAATAAAAATATACAAAGCTTGTATTGTAAATACAAAAAATTAAGGTACGAGGTCAAATTCGAGCACAAAGAAAAGGATGTTTTAATTGATCTTTTAACCATTAAATAATACAATCGCAAATTGATGAACGTAAAACGCAATTGCCAAAATGTAAACGCAATATAAAACGGAATATGTCTCTACCATGTTACGACTTGGTGAAAAATTTTGCCTCCCACAAAGTTCTAACAAGATCAAACTGATCCACGGATACATTAAAGACACGGAATACATCGGAATCTAAAAAATTGTGACAGAGATTCGAAAACAAGACCAAGAAATGCCATCATACCGAGACTACAATTTTTTCGTGACAGTAAATTTAAACTTCAGGACACAGATAAAAAATTACTTGTTATGTATAAGGCATGCAATAAATACATAAAAGAGCACCCTAATGTGATTTTTATGCGCGCGAATAAAGGCAACGTCACGGTTGCAATGAATAGACATGATTACTCACAAAAAATTAAATCATTACTAGATGATACAAACACCTATCAAATCATTCATCATGACCCGAAGAAGATTGAATCCAACTTAAATAATTTATTAAAACGTTGGCTAAACAAGGATTTCATTGATTCGCCTAGGTATTTCTGTTTAAGATCGAGTGACAAACTGTTACCGAAAGTCTATGGCTTCCCTAAAATCCATAAGGAGGAATTGCCTGTGAGAATCATTGTCTCCTCAGTTAACAATCCGCTATATTCTTTTGCTAAGTTTTTACATAAAATTATTAGTAACCACATTCCGCCAGCCAAAAGCAATATGAAAAATAGTTTTGTATTATTTGACAAACTTTCAGAGATTAAAAATAACAAGGGTTACGTTCTACTCTCTCTCGACGTAGTGTCTTTGTTTACCAGCATTCCTATTGATCTAGCTATAAATGGTCTAAAAAATAAATGGCACTATCTAGAAAAAAACACAAATATTCTAATGGTAGAGTTCTTAAATGCAGTGTTTTTTGTGTTTTCCTCAACTTATTTTATTTTTGATAATGTTGTGTATAAACAAACGTATGGCACCCCTATGGGCTCACCATTATCACCCATAATCGCGGACATTGTACTACAAGACATAGAAAATGACGCACTTAACAGAATTAATTTAAACTTGCCATTTTATTACCGATACGTAGACAATAGTGTTCTAGCGTCACCGCTTAATGAAATTAATTACATTATCAACACTTTTAACTCTTATCATGAAAGGATTAAATTCACTGTAGAAATGAAAAAAACCAAAAGTATTAGTTTCTTAGATCTTTCACTACATGTTCATCATAATTTTCTGAAGATTGATTGGTATCACAAAGATACTTTTTGGAAAGATATTTGTCCTTCTTTTCACATCATCCAATGTGTCATAAAAGAAGTACAATTATAAGTTTTATAGACAGAGCTGTTTTGTTATCTTGACTTTCGCGTTGAAAACATCTTCTTTATTATCAAAATTTCATTCAAAAATGGTTACCTTCACAAATTCAATTTTGATACCTTAAATCAAAAACTGAAAAAACTATTTCATAAATTAAACTCCAACATGACTAGTGTTACGTTTTGGTCAATCGCGGCTAATAAAATAAAAAGGGAAATTAGATCTCGAACCTACGACTAGGACCTACCGCTTATTTTGGGTAAAATACCCGGGATCGCCCGCGGCAAGGTGTTCGTTCACGAAACGCTAAAGATCTTGAATGTCCGGATGATATTACACGCGGTCACCCGAGAAAATATACACGGTTGAATCGTGATTAATATTAACTCCGTCGTAGTTGAGGCGATCAATCACGTACGGGTGCTGCTCTATGCACTCAATGCAATCCAACAACGAGCTATACTTTATTAGGCTCGCGTGGCACAGCTGGCAATGAATATCCGCGCGTCGTCGCCCGACTTCGAGGCTGTAGCTTCCTAAAATTCGACGAATATGACGCGGGAAGTTGGTGTCGTTACACCGCTCACAGAGGGTATACGAAGGTGCGTCTAAATTTGCGGGTGGATCTAACCAAAAAACTCGCGCTACACGGCAACGCGTAGACAAGTACGTTCTCATCGAGTTTACTGGAGGAATATAGCCGTTGTGAGAATAAGGAAATATCATAAAGACGCGGTATCACTCCGAGTCGCTGAGAAGGGGTTGCTGCGCGCAGATATCGCAATTGTACGCAGACAGAATCAGCACTATATTTGGCCAGCACTGGCAACATTTAATAAATTCAGTCCTTACCTCCGCGCTTATTACAGGCACGTGATAATTAATCTCGTCTCGCGGTTCTGTCGACGAAATATTATCGGCGCACGATGGGCAGTAAATATTGTCGGTCCACGAGCGTATTACGGCGTGAATTCGTTTGCACAGGAGTTGAAAGTATTTCATTAAATTGCTTCCTTGGAAATAAGTAGTATGCTAGGATCTGGGAGCTCGTAAAAATCATCGGTGTGTTCCGCTATAAAAAAGAGGTAATAGTTATGACATTCCTCGCAATCACGTACGCTTGGTAGAATCGTAGTTATGCTCGCGTTGCACCTATCACAACAAATTATGTCGGAACGGTTTCCGATTAAAACCTCGTGGGTTTCAAAGACTGTACAGTAAGGTCCACTATCAATCTCGTACATGCAATATGAACAGTAAATTTTGCTATCTCCGTACCGTTGGTATCCTGATACCTTACGACATCGACCTAAACTATATTTCTGCCAATGATCGAAATTCTTAGGTAAGTAAATAACTGTGCCTGACAATGAAGATTCTCGCACACGGATACACATTTATTTTACTCGAGAGTTACTACAGGAATAAAATTACTTATGCGCTTAGATTTATACACTTGATAACGGAGATCGATTACAGAGAGGCTTGCGGTATAATAGCGACGTACGGAATCTATAGGAGCCGGTTTTTTCCACTTGCAAATGTCGATATTCAAATTGACTTTTTTGTTGCTTAAGATTAACACTTCGTGCATTCCAGGATTACGCGGTTGTTTTAATGTATCCTCGATTCACGCGATGACTCTACGTCAACGTTGTGTTTGCCACCCGGCGCGGTTACCGCGTTTGCACTTCTTCGGCATCTACAATTAAGCACTCTAAATTTATTTGTCCGGCGCGGTTGATTATTGTTACACTCACTTCGCGATTAATTAATATTCCTGAAAAGAATTTATGAATTGAGGATACCTTGAGTGGATGCGTTGTTCGGGCGCTTTCCTTCTCTCGGTGAGGAAACTGGAACGGAGACAACGTGCCAATATGGCGGCACCCACGCTCCGTCTAGACAAGGACAGCGATCCTTCAAGATAGCGGAACCCACGCTTCGACCGCGTGGCCACGCCGTGCAAAGTGGTTCAAAGGAAAAAAATTTCGAGATTCGCCGTTCGGGCGCTTTCTTTGGTTGAGGATGAGATGCGGTACTTAATGAGAGCGTCTGCGAAAAAATTGAGGGTGTATAATTAACACAAATTATGCAAAGTGATTAACATATATATATATTCAGAGAAAAATGGCTTATTCCAGCCAACACAAACACATGCACAGAGTAAGTCTACAATACTCTTTGTATATAGCGAGATTATAATATTATTAATATTATTACTATGTTCACTCAAGTGCAACAATAATTATATTACTTGAGTGTAGAATTGATACAGTTGTAGCATATAGATTAGCAAATTCTAGAGTTAACTTAAGGTTACAAATGTGGACAAATAGCAAGAATAATTGAATGTGATTAATTATAATAATTATTGAATACAAATAATAATGAGAACAAATGAATATAGATAATAGTAAAAATAACTTACGATTACGCTTGCTTCTAGGCGCAGCTAGAAGTCGAACGAAGAATTGTGAGTATGGATTCTGTAGAGGACCCGTGAAAGCGGGATGGACTCGACGGCGTCGGTCGAGATGCGAGAACTTGGAGAGAAGTCGACTAACTTGAGAGAGAGCTAAATTAGAACTACTCTTGGCTTGGCTCCAGCGCTGCCGTGGAACTTGCCACACGTGACGTCACGCAGTAGAGAGATAGAGAGGTACGACTCGTACCTCTCTATCTCTCTACTGCGTGACGTCACGTGTGGCAAGTTCCACGGCAACGCTGCTTGGCTCCGGAATAAAAGAGTCGGCCCAGCGCGTCGTGAGACTCAGTGGAGAGGAGCAGAACTAGTAGAAGGGCGCTTAAGCCGTGTTCACGCAAGTACGGCTGAAGAATCTAAGGGAAAGTTGTCCGGGAGAACGGTTTCCATTGGTCGAAGCGGATCTAACGGAAATCTTAGTGTTAGGGTGCGTTTGGATGCATAGGATAGTTACAAGACTTATATATGTATGTGTATGTACATGCTTAAGGCTATGGTAGTAGGAAATCTTAGTATAGCGCAGAATTAGCCTATATTAAAAGAAGTTACAAGTAAAAATACAGTGCGGACGTAACACCTCCCCCCTTAAAATAAAATGTTGGTCGATGTACCAACATTTTTGCTGGTTACGCTAAGCTTAAAATGTAATATTATGCGGTTTCTATTCGCTAAGTGTTTTGTAATTTCTGTCTAGATATTTATGTAAATCACTGTAGCTTGTCTCTTTTTGCACTACACACTCACATTCACTGCTGTCGCACTCACGGGGTACTTGGGCCCTGTTTTCGGCTGAAATCTGCGAGGTTGGTTGCAACATCGGTGCTGTCGGTCCGCCATCTTCTTTGTTGTCCTTCGGTTCCTTTTCGTCATTTGCTTTAGAGATGTTGCCCAGGTGGAGCAAGAGATGAGTGACGGAGCTCCATATTGCACCAAGGAGGTGGAGACTCCATCCGTAAACAGAATGAAGTGCGTTTCCGTGGATAATGGTGTCAACGATCAATTTTGCTAGTCGCAGAATCAAAATTATAGCGAGAACTCCTGCGCTTGCTGATCCGAACGTTATGAATCTTTTTCAGAGGCGACGGCCAGCGTTCTCTGCGATGTGATCCAAAGATTCCTTGTCCATGAGGTTGAGCATCGATACACTGCCCGAACGAATGGACTGGCCTATGGCTCCTCGTGCAAATGTATTGAGCATCGATGGTTTCTCGACCGGAAACATGATATAGTTCCGAAGTCGATCCAAGTTTTCCGACGTGTAGATTCCACTGGTGGCTAAAGATGATGGGCTCATGTATTTCCAGGTGGGTTTAGTAAGTGGTTGAATGACTGGAGGTGACAATGATTCAATCGGTTTTGGTGTCAGGCAAAACCATGTCCCGGGGATTTCGTACATCGGCGGGAGTAGTTTGCTGTAATCTCGTGGTGTTCCCGTCTTGACGATGATTCTTGATCGTGGTAGCAGGAACAACGATGCGTTCCGGTAGTACACGGATAGCTCGGTATAGCATCCGTTTTCGTGTCGTAGCCTGCATTCTACCGGTATGCACTTGATTAGATGTATCACTTCTCCAGAAGTAACGGCTGTGTAGCCAGGTGCTTTCATTATCCGGTACGCCATTTCGTCGGGTGCGATACTAGACAATGAAAGGGCGTTTTACAGGATTTGTCTTTCTAGCGCACATTTCTGCTCCATGATGTCTTGATATAGTTGCGTCAGCTGTGTTTTTATGAGTTTTTCCACGTAGACGAATTTTGAATTCACGTAGGAGATGATGTCTAGGTTGTCGACTGATATCTTGGAGCGAAGTTTAAAGCTTTTTCCGGGATGCGTTTCCAAAATGAACAGCTTTGGATGCTCAGTTTGCGTGAGTTTGTATCCGCAAACGTTTATTTCGGCTGTCTTCGTGAGTGCGAAGGTGGTTTCTTGTGTGGTGACTGTGAAGATAGTCGGAGTTTCTTGTCCAGGTCTGGAAGTTAGTTTGGTCGCCAGTCCTTCGTAGAGGATATCGTAGGGATCAAAATGGCAGCTGTCAACGGGAAACGGTGACCATAATGTTTTGCTTCCATCCGAATCCATGCAATAACTCTTCGTTACTGCACAGTGAGTTCCAGATGGCAAGATCACTTGATTGCTCGTTTATTGCACCGGGACTTTGAGCGTTCTCAAGGTGATTCGAACGGAGGCTTGAACAACAACGTTATCTCAGGTTCCGTTTGCGTCGCTGTACTGCGTTCCTAAGAACACTCCGTCTATGGATGTTGTTCCGGCCAGGGTGACTCTTCTGGAGTTTGTCTGGTTCTGTCGGATGCCCGTGATGACGGCATTTCCCAGGGTGATGGCACCGGTGGATTGTAAATTCTGACATCCGTTTGAGCCAATTTCTTGGATGTATTCTTTTCGTCCATTTTGCACTACGCTCGTGTGCGAGTGCATTCCGCAATAAAATATCGTACGGTCTATCTCGATAAGGCACTGTATGACTTGTGTCTTATCATAATCGGATAGCTGCATAAGCTGCAGATACGTTTCTTAAGCTAACGGTTCAATATTGTACAACTCGCACGTCCCGATGTCCGACAAGAACAGTGTGGTGATATTAAGTCCGTGTCCACCACAATCGTAGCACGGGACGCCATTTGTTAGCCTTACTGCTGAGGCGAGGATGAGTATCACTGCTGCTGCTGGATGCATCTTGACGTCTTGATGTCTGGACTGCTAGTAATGTTCTTGTCTGTTGTCGCCATTTTCTTTCTTGTGTAGAAGTGGGGGCACGTCAGAGTAGGGGTTGTTTTTCGATTGGATACATGCAAATATGTACACTTATTTACACATGATAACTATACTTATGTAATTAAAGCTCTGTCGTTTTACATTTCTTTATCTTATCTACATGGACTACTCTAGACTTATTCACGCTTATTCTTAGTCTTACATTGTTATTTGATAATACTTCTAATATTTGATATGGACCGATATATTGGTCTCCTAGCT
>NW_018021458.1:42029-44963 GCF_002006095.1 Pseudomyrmex gracilis
AATGGAGGCGATCATTCAAGCAAGCGGGGGATATATTGAGTGAATATATTATTTATGGCCTTACAAACAATGGAGCTAAACAAATTTTGTAAATCTTTTNATTGTAGCAATAAAACATATTTAGAAAAACATATATAATTTGTCCGGATTTTGGCGCCGCACCCTGTATACCTGTTTGCCTACTCTAAAATTTTGCAAGTTTATTTTTTGATCGTAATATTCTTTCGATTTTTCTTTCGACTTACAAAGATTCCTTTGTGCTATTGCTTGTACATCGTGGATTTTGTTAAAAAGGGTAGTAAGATACTCCGAATAACTTTCGTTCGCAAGGTCTTCGTCGGGTAAGTCGCTACTGGGTGTGCGCGCGTGTTTTCCAAAGACTAACTCGTAAGGTGTGAATTTTGTATCTTCATGTACGCTTGTATTGTACGAAAAGGATGCCAATTGCAGATACGTGTCCCACTCATGGCGTAAATCTACGAATTGTTTGAATTATTCCCATAGAACGTGATGCGATCGTTCTACTGAGCCATTTGCTTGTGGTCTGTATGCCGTGGTTCTACACTGCCTTATTCTGAATTTACGAGCGACGGTTCGCAGAAAGCAGTTTACGAAATTTGACCCTTGGTCGGTCAAGATTGCTTTAGGAGCGCCAAATATGCATATAAAATTGTTCGTGAAAGCTTCGGCTATATCTCTCGCGGTTGCTTGTTGCAGCGCGATTGCAAGTGAAAATTTGGTGAGAAGGTCTTGAATGGTTAGAATGTACTTGTTCCCGTTTTTTGTGACTGGTAATGGACCTATAATGTCCATAGAAACTTTGTCAAAAGCTGAGTCTAGAGTGTCCGTTAATATCATCGGCTGTTTGGTTTTTACGAGGACTAATTTTTTTGATTGACAGTTCCGGCAAGTTTGAATGAAGTTTTGTATATCGATTTTCATGTTTGTCTATTGGTAACGTCGTCGAATTCGCTCGTAGGTCTTAGTTACGCTTTTGTGTCCTCCTAAAGTGGAGCAATGGTTTTTGGAGATGATTTTAGCGCGTCGGTCTTTTGGTGGAATCGTGATTTGATTAGTGCAGACTAATATTTTAGTATCGCCGTCTATGAAAATGTCGCGCAAGTATCCGCAAATTTCTTTAAATTTGATGTTATCCACGTTTCCTTTACAAATTGATACCGTTCTTAAATCGAGTTCTCTGGTTACGTCAAGCAATGACTGCAGGGATTCGATTAGAATGTCGCGATCTACGTCGTCGCTTTTGCGAGTTTTAATAACTAATGCTATTACGTGGCGGTTGCCAGTCTTGACTACTTTTGCTCGTCCGAGTGTGGCGTTGTCGAATTTTGAAAGTAGACTATTGTCGGTAAGCATAGTAGCGCCTTTGTCACACGGTGCTCCGTTGCGGCTGGTAAATATTACTAAGTGATCTTTGCGCAAGATAAAATTATCGCGAATTTCCAAGATATGAGCCTTGCTTTGTTGACGAGGCCAAAATGATTCGGTTACGTTACTGGATATCTGTGCGTCATCCTCAGATTCGCTTTGCGTGTTATTGTCAGACGTTTCAGATAAACCGTTGACGCTAGCGATATCATCAGTGGATTCATTTATGTCGTTTAGGGTTTCGTTCTCGATTCTGTTCATATCGGTGTCTTGGAGTTCTCTTCCCACGCCCGGGTTGTTTGCGGTGTCGTGTGGCGTTTTGTTCGTCAAGTCGGTATTGTTTATGATAGGGTCTGGTGTCACTTTTCGTCGGAACCTCGCTGTTGGTTATTTTTTGTTTGTCGTGAAGGTCTCAGGTCGAATATCGTTTCTTCGGAGTCAGAAGTGTCTTCTGTATCACGTACGTGGTAGACCGTTGGTAGAATTATAGCTGAGGAATGTGTAACGTTTGGGATTACGGGATCGGGTAATAAGGGTGTAAAGTTTTTATGACTGGGATATTGATAGGGAGCAGGATTCCTTGAGAGTGCGTCTGCATTCACGTTAGATTTTTCTGCTTCGTATATGACTTCGTATTCGTATTCTGCTAATTTAAGGCGCCATCGTACCAGACGTAACGTAGGGTCTTTCAACGGAATGTAGCCAGACCAGAAGCTTATGGTCAGTTACAAGATTGAATTTACGACCGTATAAGTATGGCCTGAAATGATTCACGCTGTAGACTATTGCGAGCAATTTTTTCTCTATGGTAGCGTAGTTTTGTTCGGCTTGATTTAAGAGTCGAGATGTATACGCAATCGGCAAGTCCCTTCCTATAATACCCTGACTGAGTATACCTCCTACTGCGTATCCGGACGCGTCGGTTGTTAATATAAATGGTTGTGTAAAATCGGGGTACTGTAGAAATGGTTCACGACACAGTAAGTCTCTTAAGTAAACAAAAGTTTTTTCCTGCAGTTCCAACCAGACAAATTTTTCGTCTTTCTGTAGAAGATTTGTGAGAGGCTTTGCGATTTTCGAGAACTTCGGGATAAAACGCCGATAGTAGCCTGCTAGTCCTAGGAATTGTTTTATATTCTTTGCATTGCGCGGTCGCGGAAATTCTTTTACAGCTTGCTCATTCTTAGGATCGGGCTTGACGCCGTTTTCACTAATCACGTGGCCGAGATAGTTTACTTCTTTTCTAAGGAATTCGCATTTGTCGGGTTGGAGTCTCAGGTTGGCCTTGCGCAAACGCTCGGCAGGTTTGTCAAACTTAATTTCGTGTTCGCGTAACGAATTTCGAGCTCGCGTACAGAATTATGTCGTCGAGATTGTTGTGAGCCAATTTTTGTGTCTTAAGAGGGTCCTGAACCGTCCTGTTATTACCGATCGAACGAGTAATTCGTAGGACCAAGTGTTTTTCATAATTATTGCTCTGATAGGAAAACGGCTCTACAGATTAAAAGAAAATAATGAAATTAATTTCGGACACTTTTCAATATATCA
>NW_018021459.1:0-1452 GCF_002006095.1 Pseudomyrmex gracilis
AGCGATTTGTTAAATTATTTGAGTGAGTTTTATTAATTTGTAATTTTTTAATTTTATTGAAGTTTTGTTTGCGCTAATTATATATTATTTCCATTAGATGTAACAATTTTTACACTGAGGAAGGTCCAAAATTGTGGACTGAAACGTCTGTTATTTTGTCTTTTTGAATAAAGACTTTTGTTTATACGCTGCCATCCTGTATTTTATTACTCGTATCGGCCTATTAATTAATTTGAACTTTTCACGAGTGATTGATTGATAATGTTATTTTTTATTTTTAATATATTTGATGTATTGATTATGTAGTATCACCATGAGAGTGAATTATTTATAAACAATATAAGTTTTTGTTATTCTTATTTTTATATTTATATAAATAATACATAAATTTTTTTATATTTATATAATTTATGTAAATTTATACGCACACATACACGGCTGCGTGTACGTGTGCGTATCCCCTCTACGAGCTGCTGCGTGCTTTCTGAGTCCACGATCTGACATCTCTGGTTCTTGGTGCTGGCCGGTCAAATCTTTCATCACTGCACTGGGCCAATATTCTGGAGAATATAGTAGAGAAGGAAACAATAAAAAGAGAATGCATGGTAGTTGGAGAATTTAATATAGATTTTATGACAGACTTGTTTTATGCAAAGAAGTTGCAAGCAACAATGACAGGGCATGTTTTGTGTGACCACAAGTACGATTCGACACCGCTTGATTTGACACCAAAGTATTGGACACAAAATTATTAAACACAAATTTAGTGGACACAAAAATATTTGACACAAATTTATTAGAAACAAAAATATTTGACACTAAAGTATTTGACATTGTATGATTTAACACGAGAGTATTTGACATCGTACAATTCGACACGTTATTATTGGACACAGTACAAGTGACAAGCAATGTGTAGCGTTACAATTAAAAATAATGGTAACACAGGTTAGGTTAGGTTAAGTTAGATGTTTTCGGAGAAAGAGTGCAAAGGGATGGGCGGTGCCTCTTCCCTGTTTACACGTGTACGATAATGTGTGATACAAACAAAATATTTACTTATAAACAGTACACGATAACGGAAAATGTACTGTGTCCAATCGTACCGTGTCATATCGTACGGTCGGCTACTTCGTTGTCGAATCGTACTGTGTCAAATAAATCGGTGTCAAATACTTCAGTGTCGAATCATACGTTGTCGAATCGTACAGTGTCGAATAACTTTGTGTCTGATAACTCTGCGTCCAACAATTTTGTGTCTAATAATTCTGTGTCAAATCGTACTATGGTCAATCGAGTATCACACCAATAATGAGCCTAAGTATAAAATAATGCGGTACTAAACCAACGAAAATCACGAAAGACAGTCAGACATTTATAGATTTAATTTTTGCTAATAATGATAGTTCAGAAGGGGCGTGTTCCGTTTGACCACAGTACGATTCGACACCG
>NW_018021459.1:2021-8236 GCF_002006095.1 Pseudomyrmex gracilis
GTGTCGAATCGAGCGGTGTCGAATCGTACTGTGGTCAATAGAGTATCACCCCGTAATTTACAATCTAAAATTACAGACCATGCGTAGCTAAAAGTTAAGGTGAGTGCGATTAGAAGTAAAAATAAGTATAGAGAATTTAATGGTAAAAGGTGTAAGGAATTTGATGTAAATGAATTTACTAGGGTAGTCAAAAATAACCTGAAGAAAAGTCAAGATAGAGATGTTAGTATAAGAGCGAAAAAACTTATGGACAATATAATAGACGCGCTAGATATAGTAGCGCCAGTGAAAAAATTTATAATTCCAAAAATATGGGACGGGAAAAAATGGTTCTTCAATGAAACAAAAGAAGGAGCTAATAGAAGAGATAAAGCATACAGAAAAAAGCAGTGTATGACAATATTGAGCAAACTTGGTCGCAGTATACAATTGGAAAAAATGCAGTAGTACACTTAATAAAGGACAAAAAGAGAGAGTATTCTAAAAGTATAATAAATTGTAATAAAGAGAACCCTACGACAATGTGGAAAACATTTAAAAAAATAATTAGAGAAGAGCCAATGGATACAAAAGTAGTGGAAAATATAAATTGGAAAAGTGTAAGGTAATAATAAAAAGTGCAATATAGCTCTGGTAAATTTATATTAAATAAAAATATTAGTAATGTAGTACAATCTAGAAGTGTGGATATCTGGTGATACGAGTAAGAAAATTATTTATGTTATCGAGGACAAAAGAATTATAGAAAAGTTTTAGATGATTGGTTTGAACTACTTAAGAAAGTTGTTATGAGACTACCAAAAAAAGAGAAAGGTACGGATGAGGGTATAACTAATGATATTTTAAAAACAACTTCTTATGTAATAAAAAAAGAAGGTTATAGATATAATATACATATAGCTCTTTGAGAGTTGGATGCTGTTTGGAAGGTTAAAAAACCTCTACGATAATACCGATTCCGAAAATAGAAAAAGTAAAAAAAGCAAGCAAGTATAGATATGTTAATATCAATATTTAAGAAAGTGTTAGAATTAGTGGCAAAAAAACAGCTTGAAATGTACTTGGAAACTAATGCTATTATAAGAGAACATTAGTCGAGATTTAGAGAAAACATTATTTGTGTGAAATAGCAATTCAAACTGTCATTGACGAGTGGAAACTAGTAGTAAGTGAAGGAAAACTAGTAGGAGTACTTTTCATGGATCTTAAAAGAGCGTTCGAAACGACAAATAGAGAAAAGATTATTAGGAAAGCTGTATCAATATGGAACTAAAAGAATGATCTATATTGTTACGTTCTGAGCCTATGGTTACGTTCAGGAATTAGTGGTAGTACGCAACAGACGCACTGACACATTCAAGCGAACGTGAAGTCTATCCCGGCACACTGACACAGAGAAGGAAGTCAGAAATGCGTGGATCAAGCGAGACAGTTTGGCAACGCAAACATGCCAACGGAGTTACCCGATTTTTATTTGTATAACGCGTTCTTACTCGTCGGTTCCCTTTTAGGTCTAATTGTTCAAGACGCAAGTCTCAATTAGCAAGGACAGAACCATGCGATTTAACGAGAAATGAACGGATAGTTTAATGATAATGTTATTTATTACTAATTAATGTTAATTATTACTAATAGATTGTTAGATAGGTTAGGTTAGGTTAGGACCTCATAGTTAGATGAGGTCCAAAAAAGTTCCTGGCCGACTGTCAGTACGGATTCCGTGGGGGACGCTCAACGGTGGACGCCGTGTTTCACCTTAAGTCCCTTACGGAGGCGTCGACCAGGCAGGGGAGGAGGGCGTTGGCAGTATCTCTCGATATCTCCAACGCCTTCAATTCCTTTCCCTGGGACAGTATAGAGTGGGCCCTGGAACATTACAGAGTCCAACCCTATCTGAGTAGGCTCCTCGGAGACTACTTCTGTGGCAAGGAGATTAGGTACACCGGCCGGTACGGATCACCGCAGCAAAAGAGGATGTACCGCGGGGTTCCACAGGGGTCAGTTCTCAGCCCGCTGCTGTGGAACCTCCGGTACAATGCAGTGATCCAGGCCGCGCTCTCCAGAGGGCTATCAGTCATCTGCTACGCAGATGACACCTTGATAGTTGCCTCTGGGGACGACTGGAGCAAAACCAGGTTGCTTGCAGAGGTCGGGACGAATTGCGTCGTTGACCGCATCGAGAGACTGGGCCTTAAAGCGGCCGTCCACAAAACGGAAGCCATGTGGTTTTTTAACCACTTCCGTGGACGGCCCCCAGCGCTCGGTCTCTCCGTAGGTGTGGCACGGGTCGAGGTAGGTACGACTGTTAAGTACCTTGGTCTTTACCTCGACCCGAAGTGGCGCTTCGACGAGCACTTTGCTCTCCTGGCCCTCCGGGTTCGGAAGGTCGCCAACGCCCTGGCGCGTATTCAACCAAACCTTGGGGGACCGAAGCATAAAACTCGCCGTCTTTACGCCAACGTGGTCTACTCGGTGGCTCTGTATGGGGCACCGTTGTGGGCGGAAGCCGCTACGAAGGCGGGAGCGCGGAGTAAGTTTGCGTTGCTCCGCGCCTCCCAACGAGCAGCAGCCCTTCGCGTGATATGCGGCTTCCGTACGGTGGCGAGAGAGACGGCGGGTGTACTGGCGGGGATGCCTCCCCTTGCCCTCCTTGCTGGCATTCACTCGGCGAGATATTCTCGCCGGGTCAAACTCCAGCGGGTGGAACTTGCAGGGGATGCTCTGCAGCAGGCCCTTGCCAGGTCGGAGCGCCAAGCCCGGCGACAACTGCTCCTTGGTTGGGAGCAGCTCCTGAGCGAGCCAAACGTGGACGCTCAGGAAGTCGTCCGGGTCGTCCGACCCCACTTACAAGTGTGGTTGGACAACGGGGTCGGACGCCTCACCTACCGCGTGACGCAGGTGCTTACCGGGCATGGATGCTTCGGTGAGTACCTGTGTCGCATCGGACGCGAGTCAACGACGCAATGTCACGCGTGCGGGGCGGCCAGCGACTCGGTAGAGCACACCGTGGAAAAGTGTCCACGGTGGGCTCCGGAGCGCCGAGAGCTGGTCGCCAAAATAGGAGATGACCTCTCCCTGGAGGGCCTGTTACGGGCATTGGCCTCCAGGGAGAGAGACGAGTGGGAAGCGGCTGCCTCCTTCTGCTCCGCGGTGATGGAGCAGAAGGAGGCAGCCGAACGAGAGAGGGAGAGACTACCTCTCCCTCTGGGGAGACCCCGAAGATGTGCGCGAGCGGGTGGCGGAGCCCCCGCTTCCCGCGTACGTCCTAGGGGTCGTGGCGCGCCCCCCACCTGACAATGAGTCTCCCCTTTCTCTTTGTGAGGAAAATAGGGGAGACTCAATTGTATATTGCGGGACGGTAGGCGTTGAGAGGAGCCGGGCCTCTCGTTAGCCCACCGATCCCGGGGCCGCGTCTAGGACGCGTGAACAAGCGGGCGGCGGCTGAAATTGCCGTGGTGGTACCGTCCACCACGGTTGTGTGTGTGTTTTGATTCAGTAGCTGCCGCGGGGCCGTGACGAGCCGAGGTGGGGGCCTCGGCTCGTCCTGCACACAGCCCAAGAGACGGGGTGTCATCACGGTGTGTGTCCCGTGGTGACATCAAGTTAAAGGTTGGAGCGACCAACGCTTGGGGAGGAGACATGAACAAGAACCTGTTCTCAATCAATCATTCTCCTTCTCACGGAAGCTAACAGCTCCAGGAGGAAATCCGCGTGCATCCTTACAATGGAATCCCGGGTCCCCTCCTACTAAGAGCGAGGAAGACACACCGTGGGAGTTTTAGCGGGTACACCTCCTCCACTTGCGGGTGGAGAGGGGAATTCCCGCATAACCCTGACCCTTCCCCTAGGGTCTGGGTATCCATAAAGGATTTCTCCCACGTAAAAAAAAAAGTCCAAAAAAGTTAAATAATTAAAGGCGAAGTTTGTTATAAAAATATAATCATAAGTATTTGTGACGTCCTGGACTCCACGGTTTTCTTCTGTTTGGAACCAGACATAACCTAGCTTTAAGATTTGCGCATTAGAATTAATTTTAAAATAACAATCCTTGAGCAGAGAACAAAGGACCTGTTGAACTAAGATAAACAGAACAGAACGTATCGCAATTTTTTTATCTAATCACTCTTACTGACTTTTAAATACCGGCCAATTAGTCAACAAATAGCTTGGATGTTTGGTTTGCGAATAATTCGCAAATATAAACTTAGATAATTTAGGCGGTCTGCTAATCTCTAGCAAGGAATGTTATGGTACCGAAAATAAACAGGAAATTGCACGTGCAGATAATAAAGTTTAAACAAATGTTGAGTGAGTTAGAAAGAATGATTGTCGGTGATTGGTCCTCTCGCCTGATCGAATTAGCAAATGAAGGATCGAAATTTTAATCAATAAAGAGTGGGAGAGTAAAATCTACAGACGATTGGCAAAAATCAGAAGGGTTAACGTCCCGAGATCATCATATATAAGGCATTGAAACATCGAAGAGCGAGCTCCATAACCAGTATTACGATTATTAACACAGATTTATTCCTTCTCGTCCAAATCAATTTTTTGAAGTTCAATTCAACAATTTAATCTTAAATCAATCTGATCATACGAAAAGATACTCGCTTTTCCTGTTCGGTCTAAAATTCGACAATCCGAACGATTCTCAATTTGACATCGATTTCGGCACGTAAATCCGAGTGAACAGTGCGACTCGTGACAATTCCCATCGGAGGAGACGACCAATTCATCTCACCTGAGTCCAGCTGACAGACTCTTGACTTTTGGGCGAAGCGAATCAATCACTCATTTCAACATTCTACTGTAAACAATAAGTAGTGAGTACTTACTAATGCAATAATTTTGCAAAACAAATCTAAGGTTCCCACGCACACAGTAAAACCTTCTTCGAGACGGTTGATATTCGGAAGAAAAGGATTGAATTCGACAATTCAATTTATAACTGCTTCATTTAGTAAGTCCTTCTCCTCGACATCCTAGCCGGACTAGCGTTTTGCGGTGTCAAACCGTTCTGAACTGCTGCCGGTTCCTTTTCCGTCACACTAGCTACTCACGATCTTGCGAATCGTTTAGGGCCGTTGCTGACTTTTCATTTCTGTCAGACTAGTAGCTCACGACCTTGTGCGTCGTTCCGGGCCGCTGCTGACTTCCATTTCTATCGGATTAGCGTTTTACGACGTCAGTTGTTCTGAACCGCTGCCGATTCCAGTCACCACTGTCGAACTTTGAGCAGTAGCAAATCATATGTATTTGTCATGCCGCTCCGAAAATCAACCGTGATTCTAGCAACGCGATATCCGAAACCGAACTTTGCGGCGGAGAACCGCTGCCCGTCGAGCGAGCAAACCAAAGCATACCAAATTCCGTTTATCCGGCAATAGCCTAAGTAGTATCGGTGCTCATTTATACGCAAGGATTTAAAATATTGAAAATATTAACAATGATGTTAATAACGAACGCCCAGAATCAAACATAGTAATAATGCCAATGTATACTAAATTCACACCGAACTTCATCACACGTTCAATTATTTAATTCAACTAGCGTAAGAATATTTTTGGATAAACCTAAATGTTAATACTTTGAATAAAAATGATTTATATGCTCATAAAAATGAAAACGGCTTCAACTAATTGAACTTCGAACTTTTATCCTGAAAAGTCATTCCTGTAATCTCATTACGTGATCACCATGTCCTGTCCCAGGTAAATTAGATTCGTTTTTAAGACCTAAAAGAGGACCGACGAGTGAAAAGACGTTAGACAAGTAATATCGGCAAGTTTGTTGACTTGACTACGTCGTTGAACAGTCTCGCTCGACTCGCATGCTTGCCTTATCTCATTAGGTTAGTGTGCCGAGATATAATACACAAAAGTGTTGTGTGTCAAGTTGCGTTCTTCCGTTAGGACCCGATCGTAACCGTAGGTCAGGACGTAACATATTTATTCAAATAGCAATTGTTGAATAAAAATATTGAAAAGAAGGCAGTGTAAGTTCCGTATAAATTTGCTTGAAATTAGCACGTACAAACGGTTTGCGTTTGATAATATATCTCACCGATAGCATTTCTTTATAATTAAATAATATTTTAAGGCTCGTGAAAATGTCATACAAGAATATAAAGGCCGATACGAGCCATTCCCAGGATGTTGAGCAGGAACTTGAACGTGCATACATATATGTATACATCTATAACAAGTATTACTTGT
>NW_018021459.1:8306-16196 GCF_002006095.1 Pseudomyrmex gracilis
TCATACGGGATGCGGGATTTGCATCTCACATATGAAAGACCCCGAATACCCCCCTAACTAATTTTTAAAATATTGCGAAAAAAACTCCTCGGCCAGGAGTCGAACCTGGAATCTCCGTGCCATGGCAAATTTTTAATTAGTTAGGGGGGTATTCGGGGTCTTTCATATGTGAGATGCAAATCCCGCATCCCGTATGAATTTACAAATTGAATTTTCAATTCAAAAAACTTGTAAAAATTTACAAGTAATACTTGTTATAGATGTATACATATATGTATGCAGGTTCAAGTTCCTGCTCAACATCCTGGGAATGGCTCGTATCGGCCTTTATATTCTTGTATTTTTTTATAATTGTCACAATCGGTAGAATGTTTAGCTGGAGTGAGGTCAAAATCATTGAGCTAGATTAGGGAAGAGATAATAGAGAATTAATAATAAGTTTACAATTTGTAGCTATGGAAGACGTTTTCGAGTTCGTGTGATAAAAATAAATGAGTGTGTATTAATCGGCCAATAGGATCCAGATGTAGGGTCTTATGTGCAATAATGTAGACGATTTGTATATCGATGTCGAAACGTTTCGACTTATATTTAAGTCATCTTCAGTCGAAAACAAGAACTGAGTTCTATTCTACTTTCTGAACATGACAGATCATACCGTCTACTGCACATGTTCAAAGTAATTCTATATGGGAAGTGTTCTTTTTATTGTTTTTGACTGAAGATGGCTTAAATATAAGTCAAAACATTTAGACATCCATATACAAATCGTTTACATTAATGCACATAAGACCCTGCATCTTGTTCCTATTGGCCGATTACTACACACTCATTAATTAATAAGTTCTGTATGTAAGTTGTTCAAACCATGTGGCAAGGTGTTTAGCCGTAAACTTCAAGTGATTAATCCAGACGTTTTGACTTTATTTTTAAGTCATCATCGGTGGAAAAACATTGAATAAATGACAATTTTTCAAAGCAATGAGAGTGACGACGAGATGTATGTCAGTGTGTCGTAACAGTCAATTTTAAAAGATGATCAATAATCAGTATTGACAATACAATACTGATATATACTGTTACGACACACTGACATACATCTCGTTGTCACTCTCATTGTTTTGAAAAATTGTCATTTATTCAATGTTTTTCCACCGATGATGACTTAAAAATAAAGTCGAAACGTCTGGATTAATCACTTGAGTTTTACGGCGAAACACATTGCCACTTCGAACAGCCTACATACAAAACTTATTAATTTTTAACTACGAACCCGAGATCACATTTCATATCATTCTATTATTAATAAAGAATCTCGATTCTGGACGTGTTTACAAAGAAATCATTTCCTTCCCAAATACACTAACACTTGTTAGCTACAGGTTGTCGGTTGACTGCGTCTCCGCAAGAGATCGTAAAATAAAAAGGGTCTATTGTTCGAAAGATTCTTACTTTAACATAGGCGCTGTTGGTTTGACTATGAGTAGCAAATCGAGATAATCGATTAAAAGTAGATCACTATTATTGAAGTATTGATTGGATAAATGTTTACAATCGATATTACTGTACTCGGAATCATAACGTTACGTTGTGTATTGACAATTAAAATTGGTTCTAAGAATTGATAATCTTGACTGCCGCTCATGTCGAAATGTAAAATGTGCACGTGTTTGTAATAGTGAGACTTGCAATGTACTCGGTGATATATTTTGGTGATAGCAATGCTGATAATTGGCAACGTAGCATTTTGCTTGGATTCATGCTGCTCGCGGATGATCGGAAGTGGAGTCGGCGGCGCCCTCAGGAGATTTGACGAATAAGAAGTTTGCAAAATTTATTTGATATAAACGGACTGATCGATTGATTGTTAATCACTGACTCTACCAACGTCAAAACTGTTCTCTAACAAATCTTAACTGTCTACTAAAGATCGAACTGTGTTGAAAACTGCGTACCGATTAATGATCCGTGGATCGAGGATCCAGGACTTTTATAGATGCAGATTGATTTCCCTTTCTCCATCGTCCTTCCTCGAAATTTCGACCTCTTGTTTGTTGAGCTTCAGGAGCAAAGACTCTTTCCCCTTTCGTTCGATTCTTCGGATCGATAGGGTCATTGTTTGTTTAGATCTCGCTTATCGGTACGTACCTTATCTTGTTTATGTCTGCGACTTGCAGATCTAGCCTCTTGATTTTACGACTTCTTTTCTGGAGCCGCGAGAGCCGCAAGAGTCGCGATGATATGCTCAAATTTCCGAGCGCGTAGCTCGCATACAGAGAGTCTTTGTTTATCATATTCCCATCTGAGAGTCGATAGCCTTTGCTTATCGATACCGGTTAGATTTGTTTATAATATGTCATCCAGCTAGGTTTGTTTATAATATGTCATCCGGTTCGGAACTGTCTATCTTATCTCGGCTGGCTCTTGTTTCTCTTTCCAGAAATTCGTTACAAAAATTATTCCTTAAAACTACTGCTAGACGTAATAATTATATTACATTGCAAAATGAAGGGGACCGTAGAATCCAAGACGTAACAATATATTATATGTTCTCTTGTCACAAAATCTTAATATGGAAAACTTTAGGTTATTTTTTTAGAAATTAAGTCTAAAGAAATAAAACCAAAATTAGAATAATAGTGATTTACTTACATTGTTATTAATGATTTCAACCAAAAAAAGCGTATGCAAAATAATCAAAATCGATTTTATCGATCTTGATTGTTGCCTCTTCCGCGACGCTGATTGGACGTTTCGGTGACGTTTTTCAGATGTGTTACTCGATTCATGTCGTACTGTCGTACGTGAACTAGCTGTCATCGCGGTGACATGTTGTGTCTACTGACGGAATACGTTAAAATAAAAATAATAGCGTGAGCGCTATAACAGTACCGTCTGTGTTGTGCTAGTACTGTAGAAAAACTTATATTTAGAAGGTAAAAATATTAAATATTTACGTAGCTCTAGCTTCTCGCAAGCGTCTCACTAATAAAATTAGTCGATTGGATTTTTGATGATAAACGCGTCACACTAGTATGTTGTCATTTACTGCAGCTGGACTTGTACTGCAGCAGAGCTAACGATCGGCGACGTATCATAAGATAATGACTGCTATTATCTATTGCTAATTACAAGGAATCTTTTTTGTATATATTTTTATATTTTCTATAAAACGATTAAGATATTTCACAAAATTGCTTCTTATTTGTCCGTGACATTCATTATATATTTTCCTATTCCTTTCAGATAGGAATCGAGTCTTTCATTAAGTCTTTCTTCAAATTCAAGTCTTTCATTAGAATTCTTTTACAATATAGTTGATAATAGATTATCTTAAACACAAATTAAAATTCTAAGGCACTATAAAATAGGTGAATATCATATACGTTAATAATAGAAAATCTGAATATGCGTGACAAATACTGTAATGTTTAAAGTTTATGTGTATAAGCAATTCGTAACATTACATTCGTAACAAAAACTCTTTACATCTTTTTCTAAACATTGTAATATAATTTTTAAGTCTCTTATAATTAGATAAATCTTTTATTTCAAGTTTTGTTCAACTTTTATTCGTCGCGGTTCACAGAACTATTCTTATATTTAAAAAAAGCGAAAAAGAATGGACTTTCAAAATGTAAATTTGATAAGTGTTCGGCTGAACATGATCTCAGGCAATTTGTTACCTATAGCTGAAGACGATACGCCCTTTCCTGTATTCTGGAAAATATATAGCGTTCTAGTGTGGTTGCTTGAAATAGTACAAGTTTGTGCTTTAATTCCTGGATGTCTGTTTGTACCAAAAGAGAAGGCTTTAAAAGATGGTGTGATTGGACTTGTCATGATTATGGAAGTTGTTTTTATGGTTGCGCGAATTCATGCACGAAAAGATCTCGTTTTGCAATTAATTCAAAAAATGAACAATATCATGCGCACTGGAGACGAGATGATGAGAGACATTATAATAACAACCCTGAAACCGATGGATATTCCGATCAAATGCTACTGGTTGGCTGGTGTAGTGTCGATAATCATGTGGAATAGCGCACCATTTGCGTTGATTTTTCAGAAGAATGTATTTTTTTATGTAGATTACAGACAGCCAGTTACTTTTGCTAAAGAGCCGCTCTCGATTAGTATCTTCATAATAGGAAGTATTATCGTAACGACCAGCGGCGTGTATCTTTTTACAAAAAAAACCAGCGTTGATTGTTACATGATACATCTGATGTTGCTGATAACAGCACAGTACAAATACACTGCGAGAAAGCTTGCACAGACATTTCAAAACAAACTTTCACAAAATAATTATGTTAATACTGGACAAACATATGGTTGTAAAATAAATTATTATGCGGAAGAAATAAAAAGTGTATGTCGGCACCACAACACGACTGTACAGTAAGATTATTAGCTTAAACAAGTTTCTTAATATACTCAGAGATTATTTTTATTTTATATTTATTATTTTGTTTTATATCAAAAGACACTTTTGCATCTTTTTTTGGCTGAAAAAGACATAATGTGGTGATCGAGATTATCAATAGATAATTTTAATAATATTTTATCTTTAATTTTAACACATTATAATTATATGCAGTTTTCAAAAAATTCGGAACCGCTAAAACAATTTCGGAAACAATCAAAAAATATGTAAGAAGCAAAATTAAAAGACTTAAAAAATGTACTTACTGGTGATTTGCATTAGTATTACTCAAAATGCATTGCGTGGAGGTTGCAGGTTTGGATTTACACTTCTTCTGTGTAGTGTGCGTGTGCGCGCGCGCGTGCGTGCGTGTGTCAATAAAGATAAGAATCTCACGGTTCGTCACTTTTGTAGTATTTTTCGACTCCAAACCCAGTTGTGAGTCCACGTGATATCACACCTCGCGAGCATACACGCGCAACGGTAACAAGAAGACCTTTAAACATTTGATTAATTAAAAAAATAGAAACCACTATCTTAAAAAATATGTCACACACGCATGAGTGGTCTTCACTTAGACACCGTTCAATTAGACACGTAGTAATTGGACACAGTGCAAATAAACACAACCTTTTAGACACCGTGCAATTGCGTTCACTTAGACACCGTTCACATGCGCACCGTT
This sequence comes from Pseudomyrmex gracilis, assembly GCF_002006095.1. Lineage (NCBI taxonomy): Eukaryota > Metazoa > Arthropoda > Insecta > Hymenoptera > Formicidae > Pseudomyrmex > Pseudomyrmex gracilis. The sequence continues at coordinate 13,418 of NW_018021459.1, forward strand.
CGTTTAGACACCGTCCATTTGCGCACCGTTCATTTGGACACCGTTCAAGTGTGCACCGTTTATTTGGACACCGTTCATTTAAATACCGTTCGTTTGGACACAGGAAGTTGCACACTGTTCAACTTAGACACAGAAAATGTCACACTCTTCAATAAGACACCAAAAGTGTCACATTGTTCAATTGAACACTCAAAGTGTCAAACTGTTCAATTAGGCACCAAAAATGTCACACTGTTCAATTAAACACTAAAAGTTGCACACCGTTCACTTACGCACTGTTCACTTGCGCACCGTACAATTGGACACCGTGCATTTGAAAACCGTTCATTTGGACACAACAAGACTTCTTACTTAAACGCTTAAAAAATATTTATAATTTGTGAGAGTATGTAACAGATAAAAAACACTTAAAAAAAGTAAATTTATATAAAAGCTACTCTTGCAAAAAAGTTACTTTTTTAAAAACATAAAACAGTAGTACATTTAAAAAGTAAAAATTTTGTTGCAGTACACATTATCATACATGTGGGCGAGGGAAAGACGGAGCCCTTTTTTCTGTATCTTTTCCCCGAAAAACTCTAACCTAACCTGTGGTACTACTATCATTAATTGTCACTGTTTACTTTTATTTATTTTTCTCCATTTGTTACATACTCCCACACATTATGAATATCTTTTAAACGTTTAAATAAGAAGTTTCTTTGTGTCCAAATGAACGGTGCGCAAAAGAACGGCGTCTAACAAAGGGAGACTACGACGTTGTACCAATCGATTCGGACAAAATTTATAGGATCGATAGATGGCTATGTGGAGTATTGCAGGGTAAAGTAATAAGATGCACTACTCAAGCATTCGCGAGAAAATCGAATTTGAAAATTTTAAGGTACCTTATAAGAATATGAAATAGGCCGTTTAATCAAAGAGCGCGTAGCGTACTAGGTTAGTAGTGTCGACGCTGCTGGTTCGAGTCTCGATATATATATTTTTTTTTTTTAAATTCTATATTATAATCTAAATGTAAATAATACGTTTTTCATTTATTTATTGCATGTTATAAAAGTGTATTTTTTTGCATAAAAAATCCGTGATTTAAAAAATACAGTAAAAATAAATCGATTATTACTAATTGTGTTTTTAAAAAGCGAATAAATACTTGTACGCAACATGTAAAATTATATGCAACATATCTTATTTATTTGAACTAGATGGGACAGTATATAATGCAGGATGATATTTGTCATAAAAACAAGTGAAACAATAATTTTCACGACAGTGTGCACATCGTATGAAAGCTTTATATTGATATGGTTTCTTTAAAATATCTATTGAAAACCATACTTTGTTGACATTCATAAATATCTCTCTCTCGTTTGTTAATTTGGAAACAAACCATGCATATTGTAACATATTTCAAAAACTCGGGGCGGATAATTAATGATGTATAATTAAATGAATTTTTCTGCAATCTTCACAAGATGTTATTTCGCGGTTTTGTTCTATTAAAGTCGAACAATTCTGCAAACGCTTTATAAAATTTTTGATTTGTCTATAAAAATAAACGTCACAAGTTTTCTACTATATATACTTCTACTATATATACTATATATACAAATGTCGTGGTAACATCCTTGAAGTTCGGAAAACTCACAATAAATTTGTATATACAATATTTAAAAGAAATATTATTATATGTAAAAAAGGAAAAATTTCTTTAGTAGAAAACTTTAGTAAAAAACCATGCATATAGTAGAAGTGTATATAGTAGAAAACTTGTGACGTTTATTTTTATAGACAAATCAAAAATTTTATAAAACGTTTGCAGAATTTTTTGACTTTAATAGAACAAAACCGCGAAATAACATCTNGTGAAGATTGCAGAAAAATTCATTTAATCATACTGTTGTGAAATTTAGTATTAATTTCGTTCGGGCCAATGAGCAATTGCGGAAAATACGCATCATTGCTCAATCGACCCGAATTTATTTGAAAAGGCGACAAGCAGCACTTCCGTGTAAGTAGAATCTGCTTGCGTAGAGTTAAGACGCGGCACGCGGCGTCAGCAGTAGCAACTAGATTGCTAAATTGCTGAGTGGTCGCGATCGATCCCTTTAAAAGATCGATCGCGAGCGACGACAGACAGATCGTGAGTAGCTGTTGACAATACTGTGTGGCTCCGAGTCCATCCGGAGAGTTTACCGCAGTAAAGCAACAAGCTAAGTGTCAGAATAAGCGTGCAATATTGTACAATAATTTGTAAACTTGGTAAAGTCTTGTAAACTCTTCTTCTTCACCGAAGTCCTTCATCTTCCCGATCACAACAATACATCATTAATTATCCGCCCCGAGTTTTCGAAATATGTTACAATATGCATGGTTTGTTTCCAAATTAACAAACGAGAGAGAGATATTTATGAATGTCAACAAAGTATGGTTTTCAATAGATATTTTAAAGAAACCATATCAATATAAAGCTTTCATACGATGTGCACACTGTCGTGAAAATTATTGTTTCACTTGTTTTTATGACAAATATCATCCTGCATTATATACTGTCCCATCTAGTTCAAATAAATAAGATATGTTGCATATAATTTTACATGTTGCGTACAAGTATTTATTCGCTTTTTAAAAACACAATTAGTAATAATCGATTTATTTTTACTGTATTTTTTAAATCACGGATTTTTTATGCAAAAAAATACACTTTTATAACATGCAATAAATAAATGAAAAACGTATTATTTACATTTAGATTATAATATAGAATTTAAAAAAAAAA
>NW_018021459.1:16714-36668 GCF_002006095.1 Pseudomyrmex gracilis
TTAAACGGCCTATTTCATATTCTTATAAGGTACCTTAAAATTTTCAAATTCGATTTTCTCGCGAATGCTTGAGTAGTGCATCTTATTACTTTACCCTGCAATACTTTACGTAGTCATCTATCGATCCTATAAATTTCGTCCGAATCGATTGGTACAACGTCGTAGTCTCTCCTTGTAAGTGAACGATGTCTAAGTAAATGGTGTTTAAATAAACGGTGCCCAGTTGCACGGTGTCTAATTGAACGTTGTCTAAGTGGACTGTGTCTAAAATTGTGTGTCTATTTGCAACGTGTGTAATTGCAACTTGTCCAATTGAACGTCCAAGTGCATTGCCACACACACACACACACAAAGAAAGAAAAAGAGAAGAACTGTAAATCCAAACATGCACCTCCACGCGATGCACCTTGAGTAATGGTAATGCCGATAATTCTTTTAACTTTCAAGCCCTATAACTTAAAAAGTACTTAATAAAAAAATATTTTATTATCGGAAAGCTCTTGAAATAAGATGTACATGCAATAAAAAAAGGTCCCATTTATAAAATTCAACTTGACCTTTATATGACCTTGCAGACTCCACCTAAGGTCTATCTAAGGTCCACCTCTTATCACCAATAGGTACATTTTTTTAAGTCCTACAATTTTGCTTCTCACATATTTTTTGCTAGAGTTGATCGTCTTCGAGATTTTTTAGCGTTTCCGAATTTTTTAAAGACCCGGTATATTGAATGTGTTTTGTTTTAGGATGTCTCTATTGCTACGTGAACTGGTAGCTTCACTCTTTAGTTTAATATATGTAAACAGTGTTTTACGATTCTGCTTTGTGGCTATACTGGTGATTTCAGTAAGTAACAACCTTTTCTTAACATTTGTTATAGAAATATTAGTTTTTTAAATAAAGGTGATTGAGACATGTTCTCAGGTTCAAAGTAAGATTAAAATTAAAAACCAAGATCAAGTTGGGCAGTTTGAACCAGTTGCAAGATGTTGTGCAGTTATAAATAAAGTTAACAACGTAGTGTTTTTTATCCAAACGTTTCGGCTTTATTCAACAGCCATCTTCAGTGGATTAAACTATAAACAATCCTCTCCAAAAGAGCGTTGTCGACCTTGTCGTGTTTGTGTCAAAAATTAAAAGTTGTTGTTAGAAAGAAGAGTGTTGTCTCGACTTTCTTTACTCCACTGAAGATGGCTGTTGAATAAAGCCGAAACGTTTGAATAAAAAACACTACGTTGTTAACTTTATTTATAACTGCACAACACCTTGCAACTGGTTCAAACTGCCCTACTTGATCTTGGTTTTTAATTTTAATTATTTTTTTATTTTATTAATAAAACAATAAATGTACAATACAATTGCAATTTATGACAAATTATTAGTAACTATATTATAGAGAGCGTTTTATTTGACTACGTCCCGATTGACTACAAAAATGTATTGATAAGCATGTATCATAACAATTAATAATATTATAATATAGATTGAGTTAGAATAGGTTTTTTAGGAAGGAAGAGTTATTTCTCTGCTCATATATGTATAATAGTGTATGCTACAAACAAAATAATTACTTCTCGCTATTATACATTCTCGAGTAAAAACGTGTACAACAAATAGTAACATTTGTGCATTTATCTCAATATGTGCAATAATGTGCTTCTGTGCAATAAAGGTATCTTGTAACAAATAATAAGTGCAATATTGTTTTGTGCACCATGTAGTTAAGGTAGAGTTCTCGTGCAAACTCAATTTTCTATGTACTTTGATAACAGTTTAATAGAATGTTAAAAATGATAATTTACATTTACTTTCTCAATTCCAAAGAATTTCATCGATTAAAGCGACTAGTAAAACGAGATATTTACGATCAAAATAGGCGTTATTAACAGATGTTCTCTACCAAATACATCCAAAACGGCTGTATAAATTTTTACAAAAAAATAATTATATTTTAGAAAGACACTTTGGAAATATTTGGAAACAAAAAATATATTTTGTTATCGTTTTATTCAATAGTTATATATTTTGAAACTTGTGCAGTAAAACCGTAGTAAAGTAAAGTGATAAAAATCTGGCAACGCACAATTCTTGTTTGTAGCATGTATCTTGCCAGTTGCTACTTTTGTAATAATATAACATTTGTCAAAAACCATATATAATATTGAATTGAGTCTTAGATGTTTCTCATTTATAATTTTTGTAAGAAAGCAATTTTTTTAAAGCACTTTAGATTTTTTCCATTTATGTAACAATACGTCGCATAATACGTCGTTTAATAGGTTATTTGAGTAACAAATTTTCCTTTATATTGCAACTGTTTTGGAGGAAAAGGCATTTTTCATTGTATTTTTTAATAATAATTATTAAATATCAAAATTTAATAGATCAACTAGTTATAAACCTAACTTTATAAGCTATAAGGTATGCCTATAAGTTGTCACAACTGAGTACTTGCAATGGTGCTACGATTACCATTTTGACTTGTTTAAATGTGTGTACGAATCTGTATACATAGTATATTAGTGTGTAAGTACAATCTTTGACAAAAATTACATGCTGTGATCTTAAGTTATCTTAAACTTTTTTTATAGTAACAGTAGATTTTATTTTTGAATAGGAGTGTCGCACGGAAACTACCTTAAGTACAAGATCTGTGCAATCGAGACGTGGTCAATCAAGACTGTGGTCACTAGACTCCCACTCATAGTATATCGATGTATCTTTATAAAACTTCAGATACCATCAACGGATTTATATGAGGGGTCCTTCATTATCATATACGCATCAGCAGCAATAGTACAACTTTATTTAATCTGTTCTTGCGTACAACAGTTAGTAAATGCGGTAATGGTTTTTCATTCTTACGTAATTATTTCATATTACAAAAATTTGTCTTTCTTAAATATTTCAAATAATTAATTGTGTAAAAGTTCTAAACTCACTATATTTGATATAATATTTAAAATATTTTATATACAGTAGTGTGCGCATATTTTGTCATCAAATTGTCTTCTCATCATGGTTTTTTCATTTCAATTTAGTTTATGCTTTCTTTTGTATGTTCAATTAGAGTGTTGAAATAACGGATCAAGCATTTCATGAAGAATGGTATCGATTCGGAACACGCATAAAACGTACATTTCTATCTTTAATAATGGCTAATAATTTAGGACTTAACCTTTCTACTTTTGAAAAATATAATTTATCTTTATCGTCGTTTATGACGGTAAGTTTTTATAATATTTTATTTGCTAAAGCTGGTTAAGGCTTTTACTTTGGACCATTATTATCAGAGCTCGCTTAAAGTCATTTCTCTACTCTTTCGATTGGTTTTCGTTGGCAGGGCTCCGATTGCTAAGATTTTATTTGTCCAAATCTATTGTTACACAGATCCCATTTGCCCAGATCTTGTTTATACAGAAAATTTTAGCGCAGATCTCAATTGTCCAAAGTGATCATTGCACAGATCTCGTACCTCTTATACGCCAAATTTAGATATATTGAGAAGATAAGGATTTTCAGCGCACGACTGAACCGATCAATTTCGTTTTAGTTTTCATCAACTTATTTAGAATAATTTTAAAAAATGTATTGTTACGATTTTTTCTTTGTGCTTCTGATTTGGAGGAATGCGACAATAAAGTTAAAAAGTGAGAAAATTTTACGATTCAGAATTTACAAAAAAAGATCGCGAACCCGGACTCTTGGATTTCAATACAGTTTTGTGAGTATGTAGAGGACCTAAATATATGACTTTAACGGTATGCACAATTCGTGCCCGTTTTCACTTTAAAGGTATGATTTTTTACTTCAAAGGTAAAAGAGCGCTTACACTTTTTTGCGTATATCTCGCGTGTGTAAAGTTGGCGTATCATTTAGTAGAAAGTTACAATAACATTAAAAGTTCTGGCTTTATGTTCTATAGTTTTTAATAGTTTAAACAAATAGTTCTGTTTGATAAAGCAAAAAAATCGCTTTGGACAAAGTGAGACGTATAGTGAACTTGGCGTCTCACTTTGTCCGCGGCAAGTTTTACATTCAATTTTTACTAAATTTCGCTAGTTTTATAGTTTTATACGAGTTTTAGAAAGAGTTCTGCATTTTTAAACCAATATCGACAGATAAAGTCTGATTACAACTTTTTTACATATGTATTCATAAATACAAGTAAGATGCTGTTTGCTTTCGATAATAATAATCCTAATGCAGTACTTCTCTTATTTTGAACTTTTGTAACTATTTTTACACAAATAAAAAATACATACAATATATATATCAAAACTTATTAAACCACTCAAACTTGCCCGACAAACGCAAAATTAAAAAATATGAGACACTACACGTTTTCTAACACATCTGACAAATCGGGTGAGTCTCAGATGCGCAGAAACAAACAGACACGGTAAGGTGTATCAATCACACACAGACTCAATATGACACAATACGAAACGGACACACACGACGGACTCAGTCGGACACAGTTTCAATCGGACACGAGGATAAACGGACACACGATAGTCTGAATTGGACACAGTCTTAATCGGACACAGACGCAATCGGACACAGTCTCAATCAATACTACGGACGTTTATTTGACCACTGGAAATCGTTCGACAATAAGGTATCTACATAAAATCTGTGAGACGCTCCACGTTTTCCAAAAGTTCTGACAAATCTATTGCAATTCTAGCATAGTTCTGACTCTATTATATCAATTTGTTAAGAGTTCTGTCGATTGTTACTACAAACGTTTGTTTGAACAATTGAAATCGTCTGATAATAAAGTATCTAGAGTAAAAGACCCAATTCCTATCACCCTAAGTTATTTTATTTAAAATATTAAATAAATCCTAAAAAGTTCTGCATAAAAAATCTAACATAGAATTTTAAGTGCAATTAATATAACAAAAAATACAGCACTCAACATTCTTGTCTCAATTCTTTCATTTTAAGGGGTGACAGTAATAGCTCTCGCATTGTTCTTTCTTAATTATTAAACTTATAAATAAAAATAGAGATTTTGAGAGGCGGTATTATTTTGTTTCTTATATTAGAGACATTGAATAATACCAGATATGAAGAAAAACACATGTTTTTGATAAATAAATAGTAAAAATTTGCTAACACTAGAGTTTATTATTCAGGTGACAGTAATTGGTTCTTTTATCTTACGTTAATAATGTATACGCTGCACGTTTTCTAAGAGTTCTGACAAATCTGTTGTAGTTCTGGCATAGTTTTGACTTTATTGGATCACTTCCATGATGAACTGTAACTTTTTGTGATAACTATTGAATTTTTTTAGTAAATAATTTAAGTCTTCGATTGAAGTAATCATTACTGTGTCGTCATATCTATAATAAAACCTGGGTTTTAAATGTAATTTTTTAAAAATTTGTTTTTCTGTCTTCATCAAATCTGAAATGATGGGTGATGAAATGACAGAGAACCCCATTGGTAAACCAAATGTTTGTTTGTATATATTGTCATTAAATACGAAATAGGTCTATGTTAGAGTAAATAAAATTGCTTTTAGAAATTTACTTAATGGTATCTTCGTTTTTTCTCTAATATTCTATTTAATTTTTATGCTGTTAATGGCTAAATCTATTAGTACATTTGTGAATAGGGATATTACATCTATTGATAACATAAAATGGTGGTGTAATTTGATTTTTTGTATTTTTTTAACAACCTCAAAACTATTAAGTATGCTATTATTTGCATTTGGGATATTTGAGAAAATTATTGTATTAAAATAATCGGATAATTTATATAAAGAGCTATTTAAAGACAAGACATTCTAAATAGCGTTCCTTTTTTATGTACCTTAAGAACACCATAAGCACGCGGTATTAAGCTATTGCTCGACTTTAAAAATTTAAATGTTAAATCTGTGATGTATTCTTTTTATCCCGCCAGGTTTTTAGTATTTTATTGAGTTTTTCTTCCATTTTTTTACGGGGTTTTTGTTAAAAACTTTAGAATAACTTGACTCGTCACTTAACAGCTCCTCAATTTTGTTAATATATTCCAAGTTGTCTACAGCAACCGTCATGTTATCTTTGTCAGTACGCGTAAAAACAATTTTAGGATAGTTTTTTAATTGAATACTTATTTTGTTTTGTTTGTTATGCTCTTTTTTAATTCATTATTTTTGGGGGTATTAGCCAAGAAATTATTTACTATATTTATATTATTATTTAATATACTTATAAACCTAGAACTAATGTTATCTGCGATCTTTTTATTCTCTTTATTGATACTGTTTTCTATATCCTTAATGCACTCAAGCAAAAAACCTTTTTTATTTTGTGGGAGACTGAAATTGCTTCATAATTGTAAAATGCTATTAAGTGCGCAACTAAGTTCCCGCTGTTTGTCAATAGATGGCTCCGGCAGTAAGTGCTGGTCGATTTTGACATATCCAAAACGTCACAAGCCAAGCTTAGACATATGGTAAACAAACCGCTTTGACACGTTAGTGATTTTGTTTTTGTCATATATTTTTGGTTGTGTGAAAATGTCTGATTTTGTACCAACTAATCGTCATTTGCGGGAAGTGTTAATTTTCTTATTTCATTTGAAGAAAACGGCGGCTGAAGCGCATCGAGAGCTCCAAAAAATTTACGGAGATGCTGCTCTAAGTGAAACAACTTGCCGTGATTGGTTCCGTTGCTTCAAAGACGGTGATTTCGATGTTGACGACCGTCCGCGTGAAGGAAGGCCAAAAACCTTTGAAGACGCTGAATTGGAGGCATTGCTCGATGAAGATCCATGCCAAACGCAAGAACAGCTTGCTTCAGCATTAGAAGTTACCCGCGAAGCCATTTTCAAGCGATTGCATGCGTTGGGAATGATTCAAAAGCAAGGAACTTGGGTTCCTTCTGATTTGAAGCCAAGGGACGTTGAGCGTCGTTTTTTCTCCTGTGAACAACTGCTCCAGCGGCAAAAAAGGAAGGGTTTTCTTCATCGCATCGTGACGGGTAATGAAAAATGGATTCATTACAGCAACCCAAAGAAAAGAAAGTCATGGGGACTGCCCGGTCATGCTTCTACGTCGTCGGTTCGGCCGAATATTCACGCTGCAAAGATTATGCTGTGTATTTGGTAGGACCAGGTCGGTGTTATTTATTATGAGCTGTTAAACCGAACAAAGCCATCACTGGGGAACGATATCGAATTCAATTAATGCGACTGAGCCGAGCACTGCGCAAAAAAACGGCCACAATACGAGCAAAGGCACGAAAAAGTGATTCTACTGCATGACAACGCTCGGCCTCATGTTGCCAAATCCGTTAAAATCTACGTGGAAACGCTCAAATGGGAAGTCCTACCCCACCCGCAATATTCCCCAGATATTGCGCCGTCCGATTAGTACTTGTTCCGTTCGATGGCACATGGTCTGGCTTATCAGCAGTTCCGCTCATATAAAGACATAAAAAAATGGCTTGATTCGTGGATAGCCTCAAAAAACGAACATTTTTACCGTAACGATATTCGAGCTTTGCCAGAAAGATGGGAAAAAGTTGTAGCTACCGATGGGCAATACTTTGAATGATTCATTTGTAACCATTTTTTCATAATAAAGTTGTATTTAAAAAAAAAAACAGCAAGAACTTAGTTGCGCACCTAATAATTACATTATATGGTATTGTTTGTCTAAATGACAAACCAATTTTTTTTCAATATTGAAAAATGTTGTGGACGAAATTATGCCTGTGAAATCTTTAGGATTTACGTTGACTTTGATTTGTTCTTTGTTATGTATGTTTTGTTTTTCAAAGGAGTATATGAACCGTTGTTGAGACTATTGTGTTTATCACTGTTTACATATTTAAGTTGTATGTTTGATTTTCTTTAAACATACAGTTCACACATTTCTTCTTTGTCGCTGTGCAATCAATCAAACTGATGATTTTCTGCACATTTGTGATATGTCTCATCTCTCGTACAATTCTTTGCAATATGGTAGTACCCCAACATTTGAAACATCTTTTAACATTAAAATGATTAAATACAGAACATTTCCTTTTTCCTATATTTAGCTTTGGTTTTTTCAAAATAATCTCGTGCGTTTCGTCATCTGTTTCTAATATTAATGATCCTTCTTTACTTTCTCTTTTTTTTTTGACTGACTATTTCTCTTTTCTTTAACTATTTTCTTCACTCTTTGCATATTTACTGCATTCATTTTGTTCTGCTTCTTTATTGTAGATATAAGTTTATTATCAGCTAAATTCATCTCTTCTATTACTATATTAATAATTTTTAATTTCGGTTTCGACTGTGATGATTCCATTACTATATAATTGCCTTCTAGTTTAGCTTGAATTGTCTTCTGTAAGTTGGTTACTTCCTCTCCAGTTTCACATCCCATGATTACTGTATCATTGTTTCCTCTTCTCAAGTTTGTTACTTCTATAGCCATACTCTTAATATTCACCTTTTCTTTTATTAGCTTTATAGTGGTTTTACTCTCTTGTTGCACTTTTAGCTTAACAATTATAATATTTTATCTCTTTTTTTCTGAAGCCGCTTCACTGTAACTTTTTCGTATTCCTAACGTTTTGATCCACATGCTCCTTGTATCATTCTTCTTAATTCGTCCAGTTCCTATTTAACGTTTCCCATTTCTTCGCGAACTACTTCTTTAATCATTATTTTAACTTTTTCCTTACAGGCTGTTTCATTTTTTATTTCTTTTATAGTTTTAAAAAGAAAATTTATTTTTACATCAATACTAATTGATCCACTCGCTCATGATGATTTAGTTTTACTACTCATTGCTGTAAACTATCTTGCAAATCCAATAGATCTCGTAGACTTTGTTTTATCTTTACTGCTTCCTGCCGTCGTCGGTGCTTTTTTCATATTCATTTTTTGATCACTATTACAATAAAAACTCTTCAAATGGATCAATAGACGGCACAAAGTTCTCAATTATTGTCATAATTTTTGCTTAAATACACATCCTGGATGATAACAAAGCTTTATGCAAAATCGACAAATAACAACTTTGCTCTTTATTGTTTTCTTACATGCCGAGCATCGGTATTCTGCATATTTATTGTCCATGCCGATAATTACTGGCCGAAATCGTTATACTAGCGTAAGCAATCATTTATCTGTGATCCACTTTTCACACGTCAGCGTTCTTGTGGCCACGTTACATGTTTATCTGTTTTCTGAGAATTTGATGTCTCAAACCAGAAATGCACTTCTCATAATCACAAAGTGGCATATCTCGATGAGATACTTATTGCTACTTTGGTTCTAAATCTCTGAGTTAAAACTCTTTTCATTATTCTTCCTGATTTTGTTTGTTAAAAAACTTCTTAAATTCACGGAGAAATGTATGATTTGACACGTCTTCTGTACTGTAGAGAAAGAGAAAATAAAAGAGAGTGAGAAAGAGTGTGAGAGACAGTGGAAGAGTGAAAGAGAAAGAGAACGCAACACGAATAATCATTTTAAGAAAAGAACCATCATGAAACTTAAATAAGTAGTAAAATAATGTAAACGTGATGCTTGTGACTTTCTTTTAACTCTTTGCGGAAAATTAGATTTTATAAAAAATGTAGTCAAACATCAAGTAACTTCCACTACACGATGTAAAATTTGTGAGTATACAAATACAGTTATAGCAAATCATATATTTTTTGTTTGTGCCTTCTGATCGGAGATATGCAACGATAAATGTTTTGAATTGAGGAATTCACGTTTCATTTTAACAAAATTCATTTTCATTATCATCGTCGTGTGCATGTTCGTATAAGTTCCAACAGATGGCGTACATATACGAGCGCGGTGAAATTATTATGGTCGTCGTGGGACAAATTTGTGTGCATGTTCGTATAAGTTCCAGCAGATGGCATACCTAACAAGCGCGAAAGAAGAAAAAAGGAAGAATAAAAGGAAGTGTGAATTAAAAAACGAAAGAGAGAATCAAAAAGCACAAGTAATGGTTCGCGTTATTCGTGCCGGCAACACCTCCAATAGTACCGATTGCTTCAATAATGTTCCTCACGGCGTAGTAATTTTGCGCCGGCAACACCTCCGATGTAACTTTAATAAACTGTTTAAAATCTTGGCACGAAATAACCACAAACTATAAGCTTTTATTGTGTACTAAATTTATGCTTAAAAATTATTGGGAGTGCAAACTAGTTTGGTCCATCTTTTTGTGTTCAAAAATGCATTTATTCCAAAACAAAATAAATAAAGAGATTAAATAAAGTATTGTCCATCGGTGGCTACTACTTTTTTCCATCTCTCAGGCAATTTTTGAATTCCATCTTGAAAAAATGACTCGTCTTTGGAGGCGATCCACGTTTGGAGTCAATTTTCAATTTCTGCAAAAAAATTGAACCGGTGACCTGCCAAATTGTGCTGCATCCTTCGGAACAACCATAATCAGAAGGAGCAATGTCCGAAGAATACGGCAAGTGCGGTAAAACATCCCATTTAAGCGTTTCCAAAATTTTTTTACGATTTTTGCGACATAAAGCCGAGCGTTGTCACGAAGAAGAATAACTTTATTATGTCTTTGCTTGTATTTCGGTCGTTTTTCTCGCAATGCACGGCTCAAACAAATTAATTGTAGCCGATAAAAATCGCCTGTAATAGAATTGCCAGGTTTCAGCAGCTCATAGTAAATAACATCTTTTTGGTCCTACCAGATACAGAGCATGATCTTCGAACCATGAATGTTCGGCTTTGGTGTTGATGTTGAGGTCAATGGCAACAATTGACCGGGCTTAGCGTAGTATTTTTCCTTCTTGGAGTTCTTCTTTTTATCGTAGAATATCCACTTCTTATCTCTAGTCACAATCCGCTGCAAAAAACCTTTGTTATCTTTGAATCAGCAACTTGCAATTGAAAACTCGCCTTTCAACGTCTCTCGGTTTTAGTTCATAAGGCACCTAATTTTCTTGTTTTTAAATTATTGCCCATGGCTCTCAATCGTACAGAAAGGGCTTGTTGAGTTACTCCCAATGATTCTGCAAGCTTCTCTTTGACTTTGATTTTCTTCGTGTAATGCCTCCAAGTCTTTGTCTTCGAATTTTTTGACTGTCCAGAGCGTGGCATGTCTTCAACGCTGAAATCTCCATCCTTGAAACATCGAAACCATTCCCTACATGATTTATTAGTTGGAGCAGTGTCACCATAAATTTCGATAAGCATTTGATGGGCTACAGCTGCATTTTTCTTTCAATTAAAGCAGAAAATTAAAACCGCCCGCAAATGCTGTTTGGTTAACACAAAAGTCGACATTTCAAACACAGTAAAAATCAAGGTTTTTGTATGAAACTCGAAGCGATATAAACTGAATATTATTAGCAGATGTCTAACCTCTCTGAAACCGCCAAAATCAGCTGTCACTATAAACTATTCACAACAGCCGGAGCCATCTTTTGGAAACGGACTGAACTAATTTGTACTCTCAATATTTCAGAAAACGGGTAAAAAATTTTTTCGCGCTGGCACCATTTCCGATATATTATTTTTTAAAATCTGGTTTGACATTTGACACGAAATAACTACGACCTATGAACTTTTAATTTATGATATTTAATTTAGACAACAAATGAAAAAAATTTTTTGCGATTGCGACACCTCCAATTATAACATTTTTTTTAAACTAACTTTTAAAGTTTGGCACAAAATAACTACAAACTTTATATTTTAAGTTTATAAAGTAAAAATCTAATTCGATAACGGAATAAACAAGTTTTGCATAAAAATCCGGCAATATCTCCGATCGTAGTGGCCGCGGGTCTATCTATCACGACGTAGTGGTTTCGCGCCGGCATTACCTCTGATAGTACCGAACGCTCCGACAATGTTCCTCACGGCGTAGTGATTTTGTGCCGGCAACACCTCCAATAGTACTGATTGCTTTGACAATGTATCTCGCGGCGTAGTGATTTCGCGTTGACAACAACACCGCGATATAACTTTTTTAAATAAATTGTTTTAAATTTTGGCATGAAATACCTACAAATTGTATACTTTAAATTTATAGAGTAGAAAATGAATTCAAACAACGAAATACACAAATTTTGCATAAAAATCAGCCTCCGGCAATATCTTCGACCGTAGTGGCCACGGGACTGTTTCTCGTGACATAGTGGTTTCGCGTCGGCAACACCTCCAATAGTAACGAACACTCCGACAATGTTCCCCACGGCGTAGTGCTTTTGTCTCGGCAATACTTCCGATACAAAATTTTTTAATAACTACTTTCGAACTTTGACACTAATATACTCATTAAAATTAAAATAATATACAAGGTCTGTATCGAGCTCAAATGGTTCTTAACAAAATATAGTATATTATACACTTAAATTTACATGCCGTTGATACTTATACAGGTTAGAGTCATCTGAATTTATCACCTCCAATAACTCGTTTGTGTGGCCAAGAATCGAAAAAAGTTTCATATAAAAGTTGTAGGGTTTCGAAGGGGAACCAAAATGGCGTACCTTACAACTTTTGATTTTGACCGAAAGTGGGTTACTTCAACCGGAAGTGGTTTTTTAAAATGGAAACCCCCTTTTTTGACACCGGAAAATGAAAAAGCGGAAAATTTTACGTTTAGATATAACCTTGGCTGTTTTAAAATTTTTAAGATGGCGAACGAAAATGGCGGACAAAACTTTTAGTCAACCGATTTGCACCAAATTAAGTTTACGAGGGTTTTTAGGGTTGCTGATCACGAATCTGAAGTCAGATTTGCAAAATTCAAAATAGCGGATCCAAGATAGCGGACCAAAATGGCGGACGAAATTTTTAGCCGAAATTAATAGAAATTACTACTCTTAGCACTACCCAGGAACAACGGCGTGGACGTAGTAATTTTTTGTTCCCTTTGGGGTGCTTTATTTACGTAAGTCTCCTTGCCTTTCATTATTGGGGTGCTTTATTTAGTTAATTTGTAACTTCAAACAGTTACTTCGCTAAGTAGTACACTTAGCGAATTAACTGTTCAAAATTCCGTCCATTTTCTTGAACGCATAGGTCGATACGCCTTCTGAATGATGTGACTGTTCTCNAAAGAATTTCTTGAGATATTGCGGCACAAGCAGTCCAAATACGTTCCTTCATATTCTCCTTGGTTGTTGGGTTTTCGCTATAGACAATATTTTTCAGCATTTCCCACAGGAAAAAATCGGGAGAAGTTAAATCTGGCGAACGAGGAGGCCACGCGACTGCGCCCAATCTCCCAATCCACCTACCATTGTATCGGTTATTCAAATAATTTCTTACAATATTTGAATAATGTGCTGGCGCACCATCCACTTGAAGGCACATCCGTTCTATGGTGAATAAATCAATGTCTTTCAATAGTTGCGGTAAATCGTCTCGAAGAAACTGCAAAAAGTTTTGTCCGTTAACGTTTTCTTTAAAAAAATAAGGACCTATTAAATAGCCATTTACGATGCCACACCAGACCATTAAAGACCAACGATTTTGGAAATTAGTTGAACGAAACCAATAAGGATTTACATCGGACCAGTAGTGACAATTATGTCTATTTACAGTTCCATTGCTACTGAAAGTTGCCTCATCCGAAAAGAGTACGTACCGGAAACAGTTTTCATCTTGTTGGATCATTTGCAAACCCCATTCACAAAAATTTACACAAAGTAAGTAATCATTAAAATTTAAATGTTGTGTCAACGTTATGTGATATGCATGAAATTTTCTGGCCTTTAATATTCTCGCAACTGTTCGCTGAGGTATGCCAATTTCTCTTTCGATTTGACGAGTGCTAATATGACGATCGAGATAAATTTTCGCTAAAATGGTTATAACACAATTATCATTAACATCATATTCATGATGTCGTGATCGGCGAACCATAGACCCATTACTTGCTCACTGCGTAAAGGTTTTAATGGTTACCCTAGTTGGATGCCTTCTATCAGGATAACGTTGAGCATACAGACGTTCAGCTCTCGAAAAATTATTCCTACATTCCCTCAATATTTTGATCATGTCCACGATTTTGTTTGGTGGGTAGGTTGTCATTTTAAAGATAAGAAATTACCTGAGTTCTAAAAGTATTTATTTCTCAATAGATACAAATAAGCGGAGATATCGTTGCTATTTAAGCATTCACGTCTGCTTTATGATTGCAGGATGACAGTCATGGTCATAGCAACCTAGCGAAAGAGCTACATACGAACTAGTCGCGCATAATTATGAATGTCTGAAAGTCAACCGATTTTCACCAAATTTTGTACACGGGAGTTGGTGGGGGTATAACACAATTATCATTAACATCATTTTCATGATGGTATCGACCTATGCATTCAAGAAAATGGACGAAATTTTGAACAGGTAGTAGTACACTTAGCGAATTAACTGTTTCAAGTTACAAATTAACTAAATAAAGAACCGCGATAGTGAGAGGCAAGGGGACTCACGTAAATAAAGCACCCCGTTAGTGAGAGGCAAGGGGACTCATGTAAATAAAGCACCCCGATAGTAAGAGGCAAGGGGACTCACGTAAATAAAGCACCCCAAAGGGAACAAAAAACTACCACGTCCACGCCGTTGTTCCTGGGTAGTGCTGAGAGTAGTAATTTCCATTAATTTTGGCTAAAACTTTTGTCCGCCATCTTGGTCCGCCATCTTGGATCCTCTATTTTGAATTTTGCAAAGTTGACCTCAGATTTGTGATCAGCAACCCCAAAAATTTTTGTAAACTTAATTTGGTGCTAACCGGTTGACTAAAATTTTTGTCCGCCATCTTTGTTCGCCATCTTAAAAAATTTAAAACAGCCAAGGTTATATCTGAACGTAAAATTTTCCGCTTTTTCATTTTCCGGTGTCAAAAAGGGGGGTTTCCATTAAAAAAAAATCACTTCCGGTTGAAGTAACCCACTTTCGGTCAAAATCAAAAGTTAAAAGGTACGCCATTTTGGTTTCCCCTCGAAACCCTACAACTATTATATGAAACTTTTTTCGATTCCTAGCCACGCAAACGAGTTATTGGAGGTGATAAATTCAGATGACTCATCATCTGTATAATGATATAAACGTTTCGGCCCTTACTTGAGCCTTCTTCAGTGTAACAATGAATTTAAAATTTAACAATAACGCACATCTTGAAACGCACTTGAAGAGTTTGGAGTTAATAAGTGAAATTCTTACATGTGGAAGTCCTTTGTAAAAGATGGTAAGACTTTTTGAAAAAGTTATGCAATTAAGAGTCCGCACAAATTTCAAACAGAAGAGGTCAAAAATTTCGAAACTTACAAATCCGTCAACAGTCAAACACTAAGCAGAGAGTTAAGGCAACGGTTTATATATCATAATCTCCACTGTCGTAACAAAGAATAGTAGAAACGTCCGTTGAATTTAAAATTTAGAATGTTTGATAATGTCAAATAGATTAAAATAAGAGTGATCAAGCAAGTCAGTGTCATTAATCAAATTTAATCCATATGTTTGTTCTTTAAATTTGATTAATGACACTGACTTGCTTGACCACTCTTATTTTAATCTACTTGACATTATCAAACATTCTAAATTTTAAATTCAACGGACGTTTCTACTATTCTTTGTTACGACAGTGGGAATAATGATATATAAACTGTTGCCTTTATTCTCTGCTCAGTGTTTGACTGTTGACGGATTTGTAAGTTTCGAAACTTCTTGACCTCTTTTGTTTGAAATTTATGCAAACTCTAAATTACATAACTTTTTCAGAAAGTCTTACCATCTTTCACAAAGAACTTCCACATGTAAGAATTTCACTTATTAACTCCAAACTCTTCAAGTGCGTTTCAAGATGTGCGTTATTGTTAAATTTTATATTCATTGTTACACTAAAGAAGGCTCACGTAAGGGCCGAAACGTTTGTATCATTATATAATAACGGCATGTTAATTTAATTGTATAATATAATATATTTTTTAAGAACTATTTGAGCTCGTTACAGACCTTGTATATTATTTTAAGTTTAATTTGTTATTACCTCGAGCGGTTTTATTGTTACCATTTTACTAATATACTCTTTCTTGAAAAAAATACATAAATAACTTCTTTACTTTTGTCGAAAAAAGTACACTACAAAAGAAAATGAATTTAATTAAAAAATGTAAAAGTAGTACATTATCGGTAATTATGCAGTTTAGCAACTTTTCTCAAGTTTGGCTATTTTAATTCAGTTTTTTTTTAAACCGCTTTATTTTGTTAGTCTAATGAGAAATCGATCGGGGAAGCTTGCAAAAATTATGTACTTTCCTTTTTTTAAAAAAAAAAACGTTAAACTCAAAAAATGTCCAAAAGTATGTTGATACCGTGTCCACTAATTTGAGTTTTGTTACGCATCAATCAATAATGCATGAGGACGTTATTCTGAACAAGTTTTTCCTATACATGTTACCGCCGGTCGACTTTCGTTTTTGAGTTTTGAACAAAAGAAGGTTTATTACGATTATTACGATTATCTCTGAAAGTAATCACGTTATGCGAAAAGTTGTCAAACAAGAAATGTAGGAAATTTGATTTTCTATAAAGAAGGTTATGATATTCAATTATTTAGCTCTAATCGTTTTCATGTTAGAACGTTAAGTCCATTGCATTTACGTATATATTACTTTGCGTAACGTGATGCGTGATAACCTCAATAAACTCGAGTTGAAACAAACACAAGTTAAGATCAACTGTTGCACAAAGTTATTTTTTATTAATGTTCGCGTTGTAAGCATTTAGGCAGGGGGCTGCGCCCCCCTGCACTTCCTTACAAAACCTTACCTAACCCTAACCTAAACTCTTCTTTCTGCATCCCCTCTCGCAAAATTTCCACAATGGTTAATCTATGTTACTACAATATCAATAGTAATGAATAAAAATTGTGCGAGGAGGAATGCAGAAAGAAGAGTTTAGGTTAGGGTTAGGTTAAATTTTGTAAGGGGAGTGCAAAGGGGCGCAGCCTCCCCTATACGCTTACGACGGTAATTGGCATATTCCGTCCAATTCTATTAGTGCACGCGAATAGGCGAATAGGTGATGGAGAAGTTTTGTCCCACTCTCTCGCCGTCTACACGTGTGCAATAATATGTGATACAACCAAAATATTTGCTTCCGAAATCGACACAATGGTAAAAAACAAAAATTCAATTCTAAAACTTCTTTTGATTATAACTCAAAACCTAAAGCCGACCGGCGGTAACATGTATAGAGAAAAGTTGTTCAGAATAGCGTCCTTAACAACACATTTTGATGTCATTAAAATCGGTAAAGAAGTCCGCTTAATTAAGAAGATTTTCCGAGTTTCACATTTAAAAAAAAAAAAGGGGGAGGTACAGAATTTTTCTGAGCTTCTTTGACTGATTCCTCATTAGACTGACAAAATAAAGCGTCCTTTAAAATCCGAGTTAAAATAGCCAAAATTGAGAAAAGTTGCTAAACTGCATAATAACCGATTGGCAAAGAAAAGAGAAAGCCGCGAGCTATTTTAAATACAATTTATCTGTATATTACACATATATCAAAAGGCACGGTAGTGCCTCGCGCCAAGTTCACGCGCAACAAAGTCGCGCCAGTGATGAGAATTCGAGCCCGCGCACACTGCCGTTTTTCCCTTTCTACTTACGCACACATAGGCGCTCAGTTCATCCGTGTAACTCGGCAGCGCCGACGGGTGAACCGGGCGTCTATGTGTACGTAAGTAGAGGGAAAAACGGTAGCGTGCGCGGGCTCGAATTCCCCTCACTGAGTGGCACACGAACTGCGCGAAGCACACCGTGCCTATTATACGAGAATATCGCTCTTTGAAAGAAATTGTAAAATATAAAATATTCATATCTCACTAACGACTGAACCAATTGACTTCTTTTTAGTCACAATCGATTCGAATAACAAAAATAAAAAAAAATGTTTATGTGTTTTTTTTTTCAGTGTCTTTTGTTTGACAATATTAAAAATTTTCTTCAAACTATATAAAATTTTATCATGTTTGGACCTCGTCTCCAATGTGTAAGGAATGTATGCATTAGTACTACTGCTTCCAAGAGATGGCGACATGAGCAAGTTGAACGAAAGATAACGAAGAGAATTATAATGTGCTGAGAAAAAAACGAGAGAAAGGGAGAGAGAGAAAGAGAGAAAGAGAGAGAAAGAAAATGAAAGAAAATGAAAGAAAGAGTAGCAGAAAGTGAAATAGAGAATGAGAGGGAATGAAAGAAAGTAAAAGAAAGTGAGAGAACTGGGAGAGAGTGTAAGAAAGAATGAGAGAGAATGCGAGAGAGTGCGTGAAAGAGTGTACGAAAGTGAGAAAGACTGCGAAAGAAATTGAGAGATAGTGAGAGAGAGTGGGAGAGAATGCGAGAGAGAGTGAGAAATACTGAGAGAAAGTGAGAGAGAGTACGAGAGAGAGTGAGAAAGAGTGCGAGAGACTGCGAGAGAGAATGAAATAAAGTGAGAAAGAGTGCGAGAGAGTGAGAGAAAGTGCGAAAGAGTGAGAGAGAATGCGAGAGAGTGAGAGAAAGTGCGAGAAATAGTGAGACAGAGTGCGAGAGAGAGTGAGAAAGAGTGAAAGAGAATTCGAGAGAGAGTGAGAGAGGGTGCAAGAGAGTGCGAAAGAGATTGAATATAATTGATTGATCTTTATTTAGCTTTCTCAGCTATTTTAAATACAGTTTTAACAAACATTTGCTATAACATATGTTTTTAACATTCTTTTAAACAATTCGAGTCTTTCTTTACTTTTTATTTCCGCTGGTAAGGCGTTCTACATTTTTATCCCTTCGTAACACATACTTTCTTGTGCGTTCTTCGTTTTTTTGAATTTTATTTTAATGTCTCCAATTTGCCTCGTTTCTCTTTCACTTTCTATTATTTCTAACCTATCTCTTAACCTTTAGAGGGCCGGAAAACAAATATTTTGGCGCACCAGAATAACTTGTTTAATTTCTTTTTTTTATTAAATATTAATGTTCTTAATATTATTAGCAATTTTTAATATTATTTAGTGTCAATTTGCCCATCCCTCCCCCACTCACCCCGTACCCCGTAACGCTATCACGTCAATGTGTTCTATGCACTATACACAAAAAGAGAAGTCGATCATTATATGAGTGTAAAAAATGTAAAACTTTATGCATTGAACCTTGTTTTGAAATTTATCACACTAAACGATCATTTTTGTAATTTATAAAATTTAAAAAAGCAATAAAAGAATTTAAAAAAATCTGAAAATAAACAAAACAAACAAAAACAAACAAACATAAAATTGAATAAAAAAAAAAAATGAAAAAAATAAAAAAAATAAAAAAACAAAAAAATAAAAAACAAAAAATAAAAAAAAAAAAACAAAAAAAATTAAAATAAAAAAAAAGAAACATAATTCTGCTATAGACGGTCCCAAGCCCGTGTTCAAAAGAAGAAGGTGTTTCGAAATCATACGTGATATAAGAGGTAGTTTTTGTAATATTATAGGGGTTATGTCCAGGTGTATTGTGTTTTTGACATTGGATTTTGATTTTACATCAAAAAATACATCGGAAACATATATCTGCACTTCCGACTAAAACAAATTAAAATTGCGTGATAGAAAGGATAGTTTTTGTAATTTTATAGAGGTTGTTTTCAGGTTTGTTGTATTTTTGACATCAGATTTGGATTCTAAGTCGAAAAATACATCGGAAACGCATATTTATACTTCCAAATTGATGTGAAAGAAATTTTATATGCGGGGCGATCCCTTTCGGACCGGAAAACCAATATATTGGCGCTACCCATGATCGACACTTAGTGTATGGCAGGGGGTTCAAACTCGCCGTATTTTTTGGCTCCGGAAGTTTTAGTAGTTCATTTTGGAGGTACCCTAGGCCAGGCGTCAGCACAGTCGGTTCCCCTCTCTTCCTTTCTTCTCCTCTTGCCTACAAGTCGCTGAGTGCCATTAAAGTGCATGAAAGTGCATGAAAGTATTGTG
>NW_018021459.1:38063-45103 GCF_002006095.1 Pseudomyrmex gracilis
TTTACTTTCAATATCTATCAGCAGATTCGGTAGCCTGCACTAGTGCGCACTGAATGCGACTTTTTCAATGAAACTTCCAAAAAAAGTTTCATTAAAAAAGTCGCACTCAATGCGTACTAGTACAGGCTATCGAATTCGCTGTATAAGTATACCTATACCTATACTGGCACGCACGTGCGACGGTTTAAATATGGCGGTACCTCCCACCACTCGTTCTTTAGTTCACTACTTCCGGTGACCTAGCCCAGGCGGCGCTGAAAACAGCGTTCCCCTTCTCACAAGAGGCGAGTTTGAACCCCCTGGTGTATGGTCAATCCATGATATAAGATACCTTTTTTACCACTTTACTAAGGCGGATATGCCCTCTCAAATCTCGGCGCTCTAAAGGTTAATGATAAGAAGTTTCTTAAGATCTTAAAAATAAATACACAAACCTTATAATATAACCGTTGTTTTATAGACATAAATTGCAGTGTATCCCGCATACATTCTACTTTGGTATACTTATCACACTGTAATATTACTCTCATAGCCCGATTTTGTGCTACCTGCAACTGACTTAGCTGTGTTTCACCCATATTTAGTAATAGTCGCGCAATACTCAAAGTGCGGCGCTATGATTGTCTTGTATATAATACATCTAGTGTACGCTAATATAAAGTTGTTTATTCTATCTAAGAAACTCGTTTTTTTACCTATTTTCTTTAGCATATACTCACAATGAGCTTTAAATCTTAGTTTGTCATCAATAATTATACCTAGATACGTTATTGTTTCTACACGCTCTATCTCAATATCGTCCAGGCATTTCAGTGTAATATTACCTCTCAATTCTTTTCGTATACTTCTAATTATCATAAATTTTGTTTTTCCCGCATTCATTTTTAGCTTGTCTATATTTATCTACTGCTCGACTACATTGAATGCTGTATTCATTTTACTCTCTACATCCGTGCTACTTTCTCTACTTACGTATATTAAGGTGTCATCAGCAAACATTTTTATACTGCATCCTTTTGGACAGATTTTGATTATATCATTTATATATACTACAAATAACAAAGGTCTCAGTACTGATCCCTGTGGTACTCTATATTCTGTTGTTAGTAATCTAGACTACTTATGATTAAATCGCACATGCTGTTTCCTATTGCTTAGATACGATTTAAGCCACTCTAAGACCACTCCTCTAATTCCATACTGATACAATTTCTCTAATAATCTTTCTCTATCTTTTGTCTCGAACGCTCTTTTAAGGTCCATGAAAATTACTCCCACTATTTGTCCTTCACTTACTACTAGTTTCCATTCGTCAATGACAGATTAAATCGCTATTTCGCACGAATACTATTTTCTAAACCCCGACTGATGCTCTGTAATAATAGCATTACTTTCTAGATACATTTTTCAAGCTGTTCTTTTACTACTAATTTTCACACTTTCTCAAATACTGGTAATATATTAATAGGTCTGTATTTACTTGCTTTTTTCGGTTTATCTATTTTTGGTACCGGCACTATCGTCGAAGNTTTCCATCCTTCCGGACAGCAACCAACTCTCAAAGACCTATTTATTATATCTGCAAACTCCTCTTTTATTACGCAAAAAGCTGCTTTTAATACATCACTAGTTACCTCCTCATCCGTACCTTTCTTTTTTGGTAATCTCATAGCAATTCTCTCTAACTCGTCTAGCTCTATCATCTCGAAATTTCCCATAATTTTTTTGTCCTCGATAACTTAAATAATTTTTTTATTTGTACCGCTAGACCTACCTACATTTACAGATTGTACTATATTATTAATGAATATATATATTTGGTCATGAGAGCCGTTCGCAAGGTGTTGTGCGGAAATTATACGTATATATATATATATACATATATACGTGTTACGTGTAAATTTTTAACACGTGAAATTCGAATTGTAATAACAATTCTAAAATTCATATAGGATGCTATAATTGCATCTCGTATATGAGAGATCCTAAATACCCTCCTACTTGAAATTAAATTTATATTGCGAAAAAAACTCGGCCAGGAGTCGAACCTGGAATCTCCGGCTTTCCGGGCCATTGCCTTCCCTGTTAGGCCACCAAGGCACTTGGAGTTTGTCTCGCAATATATATATTATTAATATTTTTTATGTAGTATAAATTAAATTTATCGGTTACATTCGGCTCATCAGTATTACCTAAGATTTTAAAATCTATAGTTTCTACTATCTTTGTTTTTACTGGCTCACCTTTAATTATTTCTTTCAAGGTTTTCCACATAGTCATAGAATTTTCCTTGTTGAGATCTATCATATTTTTATAATACTCTCTTTTTTTATCTTTAATTAATTTTACAGCTGTATTCCTTTCAGTTTTATATTGCAACCAATTTTGCTCACTAGTTTCATAAACCGCTTTCTTGTATGCTTTATCCTTTCTATCAGCTGCTTCTCTTATTTCATCTGAGAACCACTTTTTCCTTTTCCACACTTTTGCAATTCTAAACTTTTTTATCGGCGCCACTATATCTAACGCTTCTACTATACTGTCAACAAGCTTTGTCGCTCTCATACTGACATCCATATCTTTTCTTTTATGCAATTTAGTTTCTACTAATCTGGTAAATTCACTTACATCAAATTCCTTAAAGCTTCTAGCGCTAAATTTTCTATAGTTATTTTCACTTCTCTTAGTGCCAAATTTAACTTGATGCCATGCGTGATCCGTAAGTTTAGGTTTGTAAACTACCTGTATTTCTAAATTATCATTATTAGCGAAGATTAAATCAATGATTGTCTGACTGCCTTTCGTGATTTTTGTCGGTTTAGTAACGTATTGTCTCATATTTAAGCTCAGCATTATCGTTTGCAGCTTCTTCGCATAAAAGGAATCTATCATAAAATCTATATTAAAGTCACCAATTACTATACATTTTTCTTTTATTGTTAACTCCTCTACTATATTTTCCAGAAATCTCATGAAGTCATTCGACGCGCTTGGTGATTGATATACTACCATAATCACTTCTTTAAACAAGTTTTCTTGTATTTTTACCGCTACACACCAACAGTTCAATTTTAAGGTTTTTTTGCTAATATATTATTTCATATTTAACATTATATCTTATATACAAAACAACCTCTTGTGTATTTCTGTTCTCAGTATTACACCTAACTATACTATAACCCTGAACGCTCACTTCACTATTTTCAATCTCATTAGTCAATCTAGTTTCCGACAGTGCTAAGAATGCAGGATTTATTTTCTTCAAAATCTGATGCTGTATCTCATCTTTATGCGCTGTTANACTTTGCGCATTTGTATATAGCAGTAGCTCCACATCTTCCTGTAGTTGCTAGTTTAGTGTCCTTTCAGCCAACTCTCCTCTTCTCTTCTTATAATGCTCTCTTAAAAGTTGGACATTCTATACTAAGAGCGTCGTACTCGTCATTTATTTTCAGGTTGTATGTTCAAATTTTGAACATACAATTTACACACTTTTTCTTTGTCGCTAAGCAGTTAATCGAGGTGTGATTTTCTGCACATTTGTGACATGTCTCGTCTCTCATACAGTTTTTAGCTATGTAATAATAACTCTAGACTTTAAAACATCTTTTAACACTAACATGATTAAATACAAGACATTTCTTTCATCCTATATTTAGTTTACTTTTCTTCAAAATCAACTCGTGTGTTTCATCATCTGTTTCTAATATTATTGATCTCTCTTCACTTTCTCGTTCTTTTAGATTGGTCGTTATTATTATTTGTTCTTTAAATATTTTCTTCATTATTCGCATATTTGTTGTACTCATTTTATTCTGCTTTTTTATCGTAGATATAAATTCATCATCATTTAAATTTATCTCTTTTATCTCTACATTAATAATTTTTAATTTTAGCTTTGATTATGATGATTCCGCTGCTTTATAATTTTCTCCTAGTTTAGCTTGAACTGTCTCTTTCAATTTTTTTACTTCTTCTCCAATTTCACATTTCATTATTACAGTTCCCTTGCTTCCTTTTCTTAATTTCGTTACTCCCATCGCCGAGTTCTTAATATCCATTTTTTTGTTTATTAGCTTTTTTGTGGTTTCACTCTCCTGTTCCAATTTTGGCTTCACAATTATAATATTTTCTCTCTTCATTTCTTTAACTGCTTCACTGTAGCTTCTTTGCGTTCCTGACGCTGATTCACGCCCTGTATCATTCTTCTTAGATTTTCTAGTTTGTGTTTAACGTTTCCCAATTCCTCTCGAACTATCTCTTTAATCATCATTTTGATTTCTTTCTTACACGTTGTTTTATCTATGATTTCTTTCACAGTTCTTATAAGATAATCTATTTTTATATTAATGCCAGTCGATCCACTCATTCTTGATGACTTATTTCCACTACTCGGTGCCGTGAACGATCCCGCAGAACCTATAGATCCTGTAGATCCTGTCCTATCCCTGCTACTCCCCGCTGTCGCTTTCTTCATATTTGCTTCTTGGCTGTTTTCAACGAAAAACTCTTCAAATGGATTAGCACATTGCACCAATTCTCGGTTTCTATCATAAACTTTATGTTTACATACACATCCCGGGTGATAAAAACGTTTGACACAAGACCTGCACTTAAAAACTTTGTCTCTTATTGATTTCTTACATGCCGAACATTGGTATTCTGCATATTCATTGTCCATGTCGATAATTACCGACTAGAATTGTTAATATCAGCGCAAGCAATCATTCACCTGTGATCCACTTACACACGTCAGCACTTTTGTGTCCACGTAAAATGTCTATCTGTCTTGCAAGACTTTAATGTCCCAAACAAGAAATGCACTTCTCACAGCCACAATTGAGCATATCCTGGATAGATAATACTCATAATTACTTTATATGGCTCTATAAGCTAAAACACTTTTTACTACACTCTCTGATTACTTACTCACTAAAAACTTATAAATTTTACGGAGCGATGTGTGACACGTCTTCTCTACTCGCGGGAGAGACTGTGAAAGAAAGTGAGAGATAGTGCTAGAGAGTGCAAAAAAAGTGAGAAAAAGTGAGAGAGAGTGCAAGAGAGAGTGAAAGAGAGTAAGAAAGAGTGCGAGAGAGTGCGAGAGAGTGCGAGAGAGAGAATTAGAGAGAGTGCGAGAGAGTGCGAGAGAGTGAAAAAAAAGTTAAAGAGAGTGCAAAAAAGAGCAAGAGAATGCGAGAGAGAGTGAGAAAAAATGCGAGAAGGAGTGAAAAAGAATGAGAGAGTGTGCAAAATAGTGCGAGAGAGAGTGAAAGAAAGTGAAAAAAAGTGCAAGAGAGAGTGAGAGAAAGTGCGAGAGAAAGTGAGATAGAATGAGAGAGAGTGCAAGAAATAGTGAGAGAGAGTGGAAGAAAGTGCAACAGAGAGTGAGGAAAAGTGAGAGAGAATGCAAGATAAAGTAAGAGAGGGTGCAAGAGAGTGCGAGAGAGAGTGGACGAGAGTGTAAGAGAAAGTGAGAGAGAGTGCTAGAGAGTACAAACAAAAGTTAGAAAAAGTAGGGGAGAGTGCGAGAGAGAGTGAGAAAATGTGAGAGAGACTGCGAGAGAAAGTAAGAGAGAGTGCGAGAGTGCAAGAAAGAGTGAAAGAAAATGAGAAAGAGTGCGAAAGAGAGCAAAAGAGAGTGCGAGAGACTGCGAGAAAAAATAAAGGAGAGAGAAGGTGAGAGAGAGTGAGAAAGAGTTGGAAAAAGAGTGAGAGAAAGTGGGAATAGAGTGATAGAAAGTGAGAGAAAGTGTAAGAGAAGAAGAGAGTGAGAAAGTGAAAGAGAGTGGGAGAGAAATGAGAGAGTGGGAAAAAGGTCGAGAGAGAGAGAAAGAGTGAGACAGAATAGGAGAGAATGAGAGAGATAGTGAGAGAGAGTGAGAAAGAATAGGAGAGAAAGTGAGAGAGAGTGAGAGCGAGTGCTAGAATGAGAGACAGTGAAAAAGAGGGGGAAAGAGAGTGAGAGAAAGAAATAGAAAGAGTGAGAAACACACAGTGGGAAATAGAGAGAGAGAGAAAGAGAGAGAGAGTGAGTGAGTGAGAGAATGTGAGAGAGAAAGAACTTGCGAGAGTTCGAGAGATAGAACGCAGCGAGTGTAATCATTAAAAAAACCACCACGAGGAACGTCAGTATATTTAATTATACAGGATCATCAAAATGTATCGGACCCCTCTAATATCTTCAGTTAGAATGCATTTTGGAGAACATGTTCAATAGCAAAGTTGTATGGTTTTAAGCGAGGAGTATGATGATGATCTTGACTTGGATCTTGACCAAGTCCTTTAAGATCATTTCAAAGTCAACCTTATTTTTTTAAATGGAATTCCCTGGAATTCCACATTTGATTGCATATTTTTATAGCTTATCTCGAGAGCGTTTTAAAACACTATACTAAAACATTTTTTCATTTGGTGCTTTTTGAGTTATAAAAGTTTGAAATTAAAAATTTGTTAAGAGGCGTGTGATTTTGGCCAGTTAAGGCAAGAGTGGCGTGTGGGTCCGGCCAGTTAAGACAAGAATAGCGTGTGGGTCCAACCAGTTAAGGCAAGAGTGGCGTGTGATTCCGGCGATCACTTTCGGGCAGTTTTCCGCCGTAGCCTACTAGTATAACCGCTTGAAGCCGTACAACTTTGTTATTGGATATTTTTCCAAAATGCATTCTTACTGAAAATATTAGAGGGATCTGACACTTTTTGAGTAATGTAGTTTCTTTAAACCAATTAATTGGTCTCATTATTCCGCGCACAAAAGTATTAAGATTATGATTATTGAAAACTAAATAATATTTTACAAGATATTTTAAATTTTGTGTAAAAAAATTGTTACCTTCATACGTGTCTCTCATACGTGAGGGACCCCGGATACCTTCCGGCTAGATGCAAATCCAGCATCCCATATGAAATAAGAATTAAGATTACAATTAAAAAAATACTCACTTGTAAAAATTTATAAGTTGAACATGTTACATATGTGTATATACAGGGTCCGCCACTTAAATCCGGACAAAAATTTTTTTCTCGAAAAAGTTGTTTATTAC
>NW_018021460.1:0-1514 GCF_002006095.1 Pseudomyrmex gracilis
GCGATTATAGACTGTGAATTAGTAGCGTGCGCTTTAAAAGATATTATGTTCGACGCATGTAAATAATATGTATGTATGAATAAAAACTTAAATAAAAAGTGAATATTACGTCTTTCTCGCTGAAAAACTGCAACTCCGCAACTTTGCGCGCTCTCGCTAAAAACTGCAACTATGCAACTTTGCGCGCACTGCGTATAAGGTTACATACTGCGTGAAATAAATATGTGCGAATAAATAACATATGTACAAAATACATAGTTGTTCTAAGCATGTTTTTTTCATATTTCTGTTATATAAAAAAAATGTACATATGTACCAAAACGTAGATATATGCATCTTGGAGACGCGGTATTGTCGTAAAGCATTAAGAAGTACGAGTATATACCATGCATATAGTAAATAGTACATACCTTGAAGTCGCCATATTGTCGCCGCTATATTGCAGCCGCCATACCGGTGCCCGCCGCGTCATATTCTGTGACGCCATCTTGTCGAACCGCCATATTGCCACGTGTGAAGTCGTCATAACGGAGCCCGCCGCGTGTTAAGTTGCCATAATGTCGCGTAACGTCATTTCAGCCGCCATACCGGTGCCCGCCGCGTCATGTCCTGTGACACCATTTTGTCGAACCGCCATATTGCCACGTGTGAAGTTGTCATAACGGAGCCAACCGCGTGTGAAGTCGCCATAATGTCGCGTGACGTCATTTCCCGCGTGACGTCATATCCTGTGACGTCAGAGTCACGCCCCCGCGTGACGTCATAGTGACGTCATTTCCCACGCCCCCTTCCCCTCCATCGCGTGACGTCATACCCCCTCCCCTGTGACGTCATACCTCGCGTCTCCCTCCCTCCCCCTGTGACGTCATACCCCCTCCCTCCACGTGAGGTCATACCCCCTCTCCACCATGTGACGTCACCCCTCCCCCTGTGACGTCATCCCCCGCACCCCCCTCGGAGCTCCTGGGTTAGAACTCTCATTATATCACTACTATCGAGAAACAAAGTCTTCGAATTAATGTGAAATCATTTATTTTGCGTTTTCCGAGAAACTTACACTTAAATATATCAGAAGCTCCAACAATGATATCTCACGTTTTGTATCGCGATCGCGACAGACGGAATTAGCACTAACAAGTGGAGACTACGACGATAGAACATTCGATTTGGACGAAACTTATAGGATCGATAGATGATTACGTGGAGTATTGCAGGGTAAAGTAACAAGACGCACTACTCAAGCATTCGCAAGAAAATCGAATTTGAAAATTTTGATGTACCTTATGAGTATATTAAATAGGATGTTTAATCGAATATCGTGTAGCGTAGCGGTAGCGTACTATATAGGTTAGTGGCAAGGTTGGGTAAGTTAAATTTTTTTTTTATTTAAGTTAAGTTACAGTTAAAGGTCTTAAAAATTTTATTTAGTTAAGATATAAGTTAATCCATAATGAAATTAATTGATTAAAAGTTAAGTTAATAAAAAAAAAAAAATTAACAAGTTAAAAGTTAAA